>NC_079215.1:65532608-65545108 GCF_029633865.1 Lampris incognitus
GGGAGAGAGAGAGAGGGAGACAGAGGGAGAGAGACAGAGAGAGAGGGAGAGAGAGAGGGAGACAGACAGAGGAGACACAGAGAGAGAGACAGAGAGAGAGAGAGAGGGAGACAGAGAGAGAGAGAGAGAGAGACAGAGAGGGAGAGAGAAGGACAGAGAGAGAGAAGGAGAGAGAGGGAGACAGAGAGAGAGAGAGAGAGAGAGAGAGGGAGACAGAGAGAGAGAGAGAGAGAGACAGAGAGGGAGAGAGAAGGACAGAGAGAGAGAAGGAGAGACCTTGACCTTTAACCAAGCCTTTAATGTTCCAATTCTTCAGTCACATCAAGATAACATCAACACAAAAACTCATATACATAGTGGAAAAACACAACAATCGCCATACACAGTAAAAACAAAGGATACACCTTCCCCCTATTTCCCCTTTTTTCAAAGATTAAGAATAAGCACTTGGTCTTCCACTGTGCACAGCACATCCCCATGTCCCCACATAGAAATAAATCCTTCTAGGTTTGAACTAAGGTTGAAGAACATGAACTCTATTTTCAGCCGAGCAGCCACTAGACCCCTGAACATGAGCATGGCGTCTGTGGACCCTGTGCCTTTCATCTTGTTCCTTCTGCTAAGCCAAATGCTCATTTTCGCCTGTCCTATCAAAAAATTAACCAAGGTGATACGTCTGCACTGTGCTGCCATGTACCTCGGACCAAAGACAAACAGGCTGTCCGCAAGAACCTCTCCTAAACCTCTGAGCCACCGCTGCAGTACAGAGAAAAGAGGGCCCAACCTGGGACATCTAAGCCATAAGTGCTGTAGGGTTTCCTCATCATTGCAGAAAGAGCATTGACTCCCTACCCTAGGATCAAAGTGTGCCACATGTCTGTTCGTAGCCACAGCCCCGTGTACCACCCTCCACTGTAGATCCGCAGTGCGTTTCTCAATGGGGGGTTTGTACAAGGACCTCCAGCTGCCCCTGGGGGATGAGCCTGGTGCCAACAAACTCAACCACCTCGACTCCTGCACGCCGGCTAGTGATGTTCTGTTGAGAACCTTTACAGTGACTGCGTACAAGGCCTTCTGTGACGTGCTTGAGAGGTCATGTAGTTCCGGCGTTTTAAAGGACAGAATGGCCCCCTTCACTTCTTCCTGCTCTTCCACTGCAGCACGGACTGACAAAGATGGAAAGACAGGCAGCATAGCTGGCTGATCCTCTCCACACTCTGCTCCTAGTACCTCCCTGAAGAAGCCAGGAAGTGCACTGATCACTTCTCCCAACAATCTCTCCATCAAACGAAGAGATTTAAAGCCAGTCTCTTGGCTCAAAATGCCCGCCGTCTTCCACTGTCCTCCTGATCTGAGACACGCTAATTTCGTAAGTCCAGCTCTTATGAGGGATCTCTGCACACTTGCCGAGCTGAGCATCCTGCAGTGTATCAGTGGGTTATGGAACAGTGGCTCCTCCCCGACACTGCCATAGAGCTGGGAGTAGTCCCTGTTGGTGCGCAAGACCGTTCTCCAAGCGCGGAGAACAGATTGATAGAAGGGTGTTGTCGTGAAATCCATGCCAGCCAGGTCCAGAAAGAACAGGTGTTTGTCATAGTTCAGGTTCATGACCCTCCGAAGCAACACAGACGCCGTTCCACTCCAAAGTCGCTGGTCATGGTATAAAAGGCGCTGCACAGTTTGAAGGCGAAAGGCCATGATGCGACTGCGGAGGTCAATCAGGCCCTGGCCTCCTTCCAGCATTGGTAGGAACAGCACAGCAGACTTGGTCCAGTGAAAGCCTCCCCAGAAGAAGTCCACTAGCGTCTTCTGTACTTCCCGTATGAGCGTGTCCGGAGGTTCTAAAACTGTAAACCGGTGCCAGAACATCGAGGCAATCAAGTTGTTAACAATCAAGACCCTCCCCCTATAGGACAACTGAGGCTGGATCCAAGTCCACCTAGACAATCGGGCACTGACCTTCTCGGTTAAACCCTCCCAGTTTTTGCTCAGGAAGCGGTCACTGCCTAGAAAGACACCTAGGCATTTTATCCCGTCTGTATTCCACTGCAGCCCCGCTGGTAATGTCGGCTTTTCTCTATTGTTCCACTCCCCCAGCAAGAGGCCCTCGGATTTTGACCAATTAACCTTTGCAGAGGAAGCTTGTTCGTATAAGGCCAATTTCTGTTTGAGAAAATGTACATCGTTTTGGGTTGTTATGAAAACCGTGACATCATCAGCGTATGCTGATAAGCTAACTGCAGTGGTGATCTTCCCTGAAAAGGTTAGCCCTGGGAGCCCCTGCCTGAGCTGAAATAAAAGTGGTTCAAAGGCCAGGGAGTACAGCATCCCAGATAAGGGACAACCCTGTCTGATACCCCTCCTAACAGAGACAGGTCGGCTGAGTCCACCTCCTACCTTCAACAGAACACTGGCGCCAGAATACAACAACTTGATCCAGTTAACAAATTTATCCCCAAAACCAAAACCTTTAAGTGTTTGGAACAGATAGCAATGATCTATCCTGTCAAAAGCCTTCTCTTGATCTAAGGAAAGCAGGCCAACATCCAGCTCCTGGAGCTTAGATATGGCAATAATGTCACGTATCAAAAAAAGATTATCCTTAATTGTACGGTCAGGAACACAGTACGTCTGGCTGTAATGTACAACCGTGTCCATACACTGTTTGAGTCTATTCGAAAAGCATTTTGCAATGATCTTATAGTCAGTACACAACAATGAAACTGGCCTCCAGTTTTTTAGTAGGCCAAGATCTCCCTTTTTTGGTAGCAGTGTCAGGACAGCCCGTCTACAACTCAAAGGTAGAGTTCCAGAGTTCAAACATTCTCTAAAAACATCGTGTAAGTCTCGTCCAATTTGGGTCCAAAACGTCTTGTAGAACTCTGAAGGAAGTCCATCAACTCCAGAGGCTTTGCCACAGCTGAGCTGCTGAACCGCCGCAGACATCTCATCAAAGGAGACGGGGGACTCCAGCGAAGTCACCTGTGTTTCACCCAGCTGAGGCAGTCCCTCCAGTATCTTCCCCACACAGCCAGAGTCACAGGTCTCCGCACTGAACAGGCTGCTGTAGAAGTCTATGGCCAACTTCCTCATCTCTGATGGATCAGTTGTTGTTGCCCCACTGGGAAGTTTGAGGTGCATCATCACATTATTCTTTCTAATTTTCTTCTCGAGTTTAAAGAAAAAAGAAGTTGGAGCATCTATGTCTTTGATGGTGGCAAGTCGGGTCCTGATTAAAGCGCCCTTTGCCCTCTCATGTAGGAACCTACCTAAAGCCTTCCTCCTACTTTCCAAAGTGCTGCTGTCACCATCATGTCCAATAATTACCTCGCCTTCTAATATCCTAATTTCTCTCTCTAATTCATCAAGACAAAGTTTCTCCACACCGAGAGTGTGTTGTTTGTATTGCTGACAGAAAATCCTAATTTGTGTTTTCCCTACCTCCCACCATCGAGCTAAGCTCTCAAAATCCTTCTTCCTCAGCCCCCAATGACTCCAGAAGTCAGAGAAGAACTGACAGAAGGCTTTATCCTGCGTTAGCCGCACATCGAAGTGCCAGTGGGAACAGTGTCGAAATTGAACTTGTAAAGAAAAATCTGCCACTACTAAATGGTGATCTGAAAATCCCACAGGTGATATCGTGGACTTAATCAACCTGTTGTTGTATGTCTGATTGAGGTAAATCCTGTCCAACCTGGCTGCCCTCACACTACCCTCCGCAGCTTTTACCCATGTGTACTGCCTAACTGTTGGATTAAGTGTCCTCCAAACATCCGTAAGGTCGTTTTCTGCAACCACAGTGGACAGAAAAGAAGCTGACGGTGGATGGGGCTCTTCTGAGTTTCTGTCAACTGTAGGGTGTGTAGTGCAATTCCAGTCTCCTCCCACCACTATGATTGAGCCACTATTAAATTGTTTGAGTTTATCCCTCAGTTTGCTAAACAATCTCAAGCGACCAGTGCCTGTATTATAAGCATATACATTTATAAACACAAAGGGTATTTCTTGGATTGTTGCCTGAACTACCTGGATCCTGCCCTGCTCCACTTCACATGTCAAAACATTTGTCAAAAGGAGGCGCTGCGAAAAGAGAACAGCTACACCTGCACTAAAGTTGGTACCATGGCTCAAAAAAGCCTGGCCTGCCCAACTCATTCCCCACTCTATCTCGTTGTCTGCGTAGCTGTGTGTTTCCTGTAGGAAGAGCACATCTATGTTCTTAGCTCTAATCAGCTCAGCTACCACACCTCGCTTAACTCTATCCCGTCCTCCGTTAATATTTAGACTCCCTACTCGCAAACCGTCCATTAAAAGAAGAGAGAAAAGGAAGGATAAGACAGTGAAACCTTTCCAAGAGAGAAAAACCACCTTTTGTGTGTCACATATATATTTCAGTTTTGTACATGTAAAGAAACCTTCCCTCGCTTTTCTTTCCTGAGTTTCGTCAGAATCTTCTTCAGACGAAACCTCTTCTGCTTACTGAGCTCTTCATATCCAGCTGTTTTTCTAATTTTCATAACAGAACTAACAAACCTGTCCACATCCGAGAAGAAATCTGTTACATCTACAGACTGTCTGCCATAGGTTTCGTCAAGGAAATCATTAATCTCTTTCAATGAGTATGACTGCTGATCATCTTGCGACACAATATCAGCAAACTGAGATAGGCTATCATCCTCTAACATGTCCTCATCTTCATTTCCAGCGTTTTCACAGTGTGACTCACCTGCAGGAACCTGACTCTCAGCCTCGGCTGGGTGACTGTCTCCCGCTGGTTCTGTCTGTCCTTCGTCTCTGCTTACATCCGCATCCTGTACTTCAGTACCACTCAAATTACCATCATTTACAGTATTGCTGTCCTTTTCAGTTGTTACATTTCCTTCCGTACCAGGTTGCGGATCACCGGTTACGGTATCTCCTGCCGCCTGCTGCGCAGTTTGCGGGCTACCGCCCTCAGCGGCGCCGTCAGGCTGTGGCTCGCCTGTACTGCTGCCCGCTGTGGGCTCCCTGTGCGGGCAGGATGAGCGTTTGTGGCCGACATCGCCGCACTCAAAACACTTCATGCTGCCAGAACTCGCGTACAAAGTGTAGAAGCCGTGTTCGTATTTGACCTTAAATGACACTTGTAGATGTTCTGAGGGATCATTCAAATACATGAAGGCCTGTCTCCGCAGGGAGTTAACATGCTGCAGTCTGGCGTCGCCACAACCCAGACGGACTGTTCTGAATCCGCCAGCAAACTTCCCGAAACGACCCAGTTCTTTCTCAATGAGCTCGTTCGGGATAAACGGAGGTACGCCTGACACGGTAACACGTGTCGACGGCACAAACAATGGCGAGACGGCTACAAACAAATCGTCTAGCACCAGGCCCCTCTCGACCAACAGGTGGACTAACCGCTCCTCTCGGAGAAAAGCCACCACGGCTTTGTTCATCCGAGAGCCGTAGGTGATGTTCTCATAGCCGACCTGTTCTCCTGCAGCCAGGAGAACCTGTTCCACAGTGTACCGCGGGTCGACCACGACTCTAACCCCGTGTCTGATAGACAGGGGAGGCGAGCCCTCACCGGGGAGGGACGCCATATTGCACACCACCAACCTCCCACCAGCCACTCCAGTCACTTTCCAACAACCAACGACGAAGTAAAATTAAACTTCCCTCACATTACCATGTAGAGAAGAAAAGAAAAGAAAAGAAAAGTGAAAGCAGTAGAGAACAAGTGAATTAATCCAAAAAACACGCTCAAGCTCATTCAACGCCCTCACTCACGCTGACGTACCCAACCTTCCCGCATGCAGTGCAGAGAGAGAGAGAGAGAGAGAGAGAGGGAGACAGAGAGAGAGAGAGAGAGAGACAGAGAGGGAGAGAGAAGGACAGAGAGAGAGAAGGAGAGAGAGGGAGACAGAGAGAGAGAGAGAGAGAGAGAGAGAGAGGGAGACAGAGAGAGAGAGAGAGAGAGACAGAGAGGGAGAGAGAAGGACAGAGAGAGAGAAGGAGAGAGAGGGAGACAGAGAGAGAGAGAGAGAGAGAGAGAGAGAGGGAGACAGAGACAGAGAGAGAGAGAGACAGAGAGAGAGAGAGAGAGAGAGAGAGAGGGAGACAGAGACAGAGACAGAGAGAGAGACAGAGAGAGAGCGAGAGGGAGAGTGAGAGAAAAAGAGAGAGAGAGACAGAGAGGGAGACAGAGAAAGAGACAGAGAGAGACAGAGAGAGTGAGAGAAAAGAGAAAAAGAGAGAGAGAGATTTTGATTTTTAAAAAGTAACTTTTATTAAAAAAAATACAATCACATTCAAACCACAAGCAAATAAATAAATATTTAAAACAGAGAGAGAGAGAGAGAGAGAGAGAGAGAGAGAGAGAGAGAGAATTTAAACAAGTTTGAAAACAACAAAATATTCAACAAAATGATTTAACAAAAAAAGACTTGACATCTTTTTAAAGAGAGCGAGAGAGAGAGAGAGAGAGAGAGAGGGGGGTGGGGGGGAGGGTTTCATACTCTTCACTCACATTATTTAAAGTCATTTGTCTCATTCAGCCATTATCTTTAACCCCACTGGGAAGTCCATCTCATCATAAGTAGCACACAGCCGGTCTTCTTCTTTTGTCTCCACTTACCTCCACATTCTCCACCTTCGCCCCGGCAACTCACACCGACTCTCCACGCTGCTGGGAGCCAATTACACCGCTCTCTCAACGTGTTGTTGCTTTTTCTTCTTTTTATAGCGTTTCTCCTCATCTTATTTGTGAGGAATAATCTTCTGACCTTCCTCTAATCTATTTTGTGAAGCAGCTTAAGTGTTGATTGCATTCAGTTCATGCTTCGTACCGACTGCTAATTTAGCTGCATTGCTTTACCGTGGCGCTTTTCCGCCCTATTCAAACATTTTAATTGGAAAACCACAACAACCACTCTTATCCAAGTTTCCTCACAATTATTCGACTCACAATCACTTTCACTGAACTACAATAAATTGAAATTACCCAGCCACTGAGGACGCACAAGCCAGTGCATCCTTAGTGCCGGTCCCAAGCCCGGATAAATGGGGAGGGTTGTGTCAGGATGGACTTCCATCATAAAACCTTTGCCAAATCAAATATACGGATGCATTGTGAGGAGTCTGTGGCCTCTATTTCCTCCCATGGCCAGCTTATTATCTCAGCTGGGTATCTGACGGCTGGTAGGGTGTACATGTTGATGGCTTGGATGTTATCCCTGCCATTGATTTGGCTTCTCAGGACCTGCTGTACTCTCTGGAGGTATCTGGCTGTGGCTGACCACCGTGCTTTCTCGTTATGGCTCCCATTGGCCTGTGGAATACCCAGGTACTTGTAAATGTCCTGAATGTCTCCAGTCCTGCCTTCTGGTAGCTCCACCCCTTCAGTCCTGATCACCGTCCCTCCTTGTCACCATTTGGCCACACTTCTCCAGTCTGAATGACCTCCCAATGTAATTGCTGTATATTCTGATTATGTGTATCAGTGAGCTGACTTGATATCTCGTTCACTCTTGGCATTCAGCTTGATGCCATCCATGTAGAAGAGGCGACTGATGGTTACCCCACTTCTGAACTTGAATCCATATCCACTCTTTGTGATGATCTGACTGAGGGGGTTAAGACCTATGCAGTGGAGACAGCACACCTCATTAGCATATGCTGCACTTGATGGTAACTTGTGCAGTGGTCTTGGAAATGGCCTCTAGGTTTGTTTTTCACAGCTGCATTGAGTTCTTCAGGAAGGTTATCAGTGTCCCGTTGGCCTTGTATAGTGCCAAGCACTCCAGTATCTACATGTGGGGCATTGATTCGTAGGCCTTCTTTTAGTCAGTCCAGGCAGTGCTCAGGTTGGTCTGTCTGGTCTTAAGTCTTGGGTGTCTACTCTACCAACCAGTAGCTGGTGTTTTGACCCCCTGGTGTAGTTTGCAGTGCCCCTCTGAGTTTCGCTCTTGTACTGACTCATGTGCCTATTCAACTTAGCTGCTATGATCCCTTAGAGGAGCTTCCATGCTGTGGAGATGCAGGTTATTGTCTGGTAGTTTGAAGGTGTACCCTTGTGGGGATCCTTGCTGATCAGTATTGTCCTACCCTGTGTTAGACAGTCTCGGTGAGACCCTCATCTCGGAGTGCTGGCTTCTTCAGCCAGTAGGCATGGATCATGTCTAGTCCCGGTGCTATCCATTTCTTTTAGCTAAGTAGGTTAGAATGCCAGCTTTCAAGCAGGAGCTCGGGGGTTCAAACAGTGGTTGGGACAAATCTCCAGGAAGAGTCCATGGCTTAAACTCCTAATGCTATACAAGCAAACTACCTCAGTTATGAAAGACAGTAACATGAATAGAGTCGTACAGACACCTATGTCCTATCAGACTTGAACCTAGTTTTTTGGCACTTACTTGCATTGTTGTTTCCTGACTAGAACCTTGCTTGTGCTGTATTAATGCTCAGATGTGCACCGCTTTGAATAAAATTGTCTACTAAATGAAATTGTAACATTAAATACCAGTTCGTACGCCACCTGGGTTAATAAAGTCCGCGTCAGATGTTGAGGAACCCAGGCAACCTGATGAGAAATGGGCTACTGGAACAATACATTCATGGATAAGGGCTGAAAACCTGGAACAGATGGAATAAATAAACTGGCCAAAGGAGGAGGTAAAGACCAAAAACATCAGAACATGGAAACTCATCACAATACACAGAGGGTTTTATCCGAAGTCCTGCAGCCTGAGACTGTATGATAAGTGAAAAGATGGAGGCCAAGGGTTAGTAAGTGTTAGAGCCACAATTGAGGATGAAACAAGGAACATCCGCGAGTATGTCAGAAAGAGGGACCCCCAGGATGAACTGCTGAGTGAGTACCTCAAGCAGCAGAAGACAGAGAGTGGGGAGGAAGAGTGAGAGAAGGTAGAAGATCAAGCCCCTCCATGGGATGTACCATTGACAGAGAGAAGATGTGGCTGATAGAGAAATCCTACCAGTGGCTAGAAAAGACTGGACTGAAGGACTACACAGAGGCTCTGATCATAGCAGCACAAGAACAGACATTCAGGACCAGATCGATTGAGACAGGGGTCTGTCACACCAGACAAGACCCAAGATGCAGGCTGTGCAAAGACACCCCTAAGACAGTCCAGCACATAGTAGCAGGGTGTAAAATACTAGCTGGGAAAGCATAAACTGCAAGTCATAACCAAGTGGCTGGGATGGTGTACAGGAACATCTGTACTGAATACAGACTGGAAGTCCCCGAGTCCAAAAGGAAGACACTGCCAAAGGTGGTTGAGAATGCCACAGCAAAGATCCTGTGGGACTTCAAGTTCCAGCCTGACAAGCAAGTGATGGCTAACCAACCAGACATTGTGGTGGTCAACAAGGAACAGAAGACAGCAGTAGTGATTGATGTAGCAAACCAAAGTGATGGCAACATCAGGAAGAAAGAGCATGAGAAGCTAGAGAAATACCAAGAGCTGAATGAATAATAGACCGGATGTGGAAGGTGAAATACAGTAGTCCTAGTGGTAACAGGAGCACTAGGGGCTGTGACCTCCAAACTGGGAGTGGGGCTCCAGCAGATTCCAGGAACAACGGCTGAGGTTGCGGTCCAGAGGAGTGCGGCCCTAGGAACAGCTAAGATACTGCACAGAACGCTCATACTCCCAGGCCTCTGTTAGAGGACCCGAGCTTGAGGAAGACACACACAAACCGAAAAAGGGTATGTATTTAGTAGTGCCTAAATCTGTTTTCATCCCTGTATTTTCAAATTTTCTACTCGGGCGATATCAGGACCCCTACTGTAGTGAACTACATCACCGTGGATCAAGCTGGGGACAGTATTGTCCCATAATGGTACTTCAGGGTTGTGCGGACAGCCCAGGACATCAGTAGATCCGAGTATCCCTCCATCCAGGACATATACGTATAACGGACGTTGTGTCAGCAATGCCCAAAGGATTATCAAAGACCCCAGCCACCCCAACTACGGACTGTTCCAGCTGCAACCGTCAGGCAAGCAGTACCACAGCCTCAAAGTCCAGACCAGTAGGCTCCAAAACAGCTTTTTCCACAAGCAACCAGGCTTTTGAACAAAGAACATTAAAGACACTAAGCCTGGTGCCGGACTGACTGGTACTGACCTATGGTCTTCAGCGGATCATCCGTTTCCACACACACATACACGGAGACGTAGCTTGGCATCCACAAACACACACAGATATGCAAACAATTACCCACAAATATGCACATTTATTAAGGCTGGGCCTACATAAACACAGCGCCTTACATACACCACACACTATTTATTATTATTACTGCTTTTTTGTTTAGTTTTGTTGTTATTTTATTGCTAGTGTTGCCGCAGTGTCGAGGAGCCAAAACACCAGAATTTTACTCTCTAGTACTTGTATAATGAGACGTAACTACAAAGGATCTTGCATCTTGAATCATGGCTGCTTCTGATGAGACTGCTCAGTCTGTTTTTCCTGCTCTTGTTGTTTTTACTGTGTTAGTGTTTTCTCCGACTGGTGTTTCTGTGACACGCCGGGGTTATTTTTTCTTTTGAAAGTGCTTATTGCAGGGGTGTTCAGGAGATAATCTCTTCTCTCGCTCTGATTCAAACAAACACACACTACAAAAAGTAGCTACCAAGCAGTCTCTGCAGAGTGTGTGCTGGTACGACGCGGTGGCTTTCTTTTTGTGTGTGTATTCGTGGGAAATGATGATTAAAGCTGGGGGTTTTGGTTAGTAACTCTTACTGATCTGTTGCGTGTCAGGAGCTGAGAGTCATTAATGTCATCCCTCTTCCTTCCCTTTCCTCTTCTGATGGCCCCGGCGGAGCCAAATACTACAAAGAATTGGATTCACGCATTTTCATCCAGAACAAGTGCCACCAGTGCACTGAAATAATAAAATAATAAGAATAATAATGATTAGAATGTCAACTGGTGTGGCCTGATAGCGTTTTCTTTATTTTTGATTAGAAAATGTCTCACGGTAGCCACGTTTCCTCTATTTAATTTCCATGATGAATCACGGCCAATTAGCGTTTTGATTCGGAGAAGAGCGGCCGTGGATTTTCCACGTTGATAAATGGGAGATATTATCTCCCGTCACCTGGCAGGTTAAAAGGAGCTTCAGACAGAAATTAAAAAGCAGAAACAACCGTCATTCCCCCCCCCCCTTTTCCCTCTGCCAGATGCAGCGGCATGTCAAACATCGTGCGGTCGGTGTCAGGGCGCGCTGGCACGAAGCCCTGCTGCTCAGCTGCATCACGATGCTGTCATATGGAGGGCGGTCATTTTGTTTTAAAGGCCAATTGTTCCACGTGGGTTTAAGCTTTGTATACAAAGCGATATATCGCTTTGTATACAATGGGAAAATGTATACTTTGTATACAATGGGAAAATTTTATAATTTTTATATAATGGGAAAATGTATACTTTGTATACAACGGGAAAATGTATAATTTGTATATAATGGGAAATGTATACTTTGTACAAAATGGGAAAATGTATACTTTGTATACAACGGGAAAATGTATACTTTGTATATAATGGGAAATGTATACTTTGTATACAATGGGAAAATGTATACTTTGTATATAATGGAAAAAGGATACTTTGTATACAACGGGAAAATGTATAATTTGTATATAATGGGAAATGTATACTTTGTACAAAATGGGAAAATGTATACTTTGTATATAATGGGAAAATGTATACTTTGTATACAACGGGAAAATGTATACTTTGTATATAATGGGAAATGTATACTTTGTATACAATGGGAAAATGTATACTTTGTATATAATGGGAAAATGTATACTTTGTATACAACTGGAAAATGTATACTTTGTATATAATGGGAAAATGTATACTTTGTACACAATGGGAAAATGTATAATTTGTATATAATGGGAAATGTATACTTTGTATACAATGGGAAAATGTATACTTTGTACACAATGGGAAAATGTATACTTTATATACAACGGGAAAATGTATATTTTGTATATAATGGGAAATGTATACTTTGTATACAATGGGAAAATGTATACTTTATATACAACGGGAAAATGTATACTTTGTATATAATGGGAAAATGTATACTTTGTATATAATGGGAAATGTATACTTTGTATATAATGGGAAAATGTATACTTTGTATACAATGGGGAAAGGCTTTGACGGCGATGTATCCCCATCAAAGCCTTTTCCCATTTCCTTTAAAAACAAACTACCAATCTGTCGGCCGGTCTAATGTGCATTACTTCCGCCCAGAGAAGCGCGCTGATGTGGAGGCGACCATGTCCCTCTGTGCCAATTTCGCCCTTGAGCGGTGGGCACCTAGTGTGTGCGAGAACACAACACGTGTGTGTGTGTGTGTGTGTGCTAGTAGCATGTTGTTAGCCACATAGAAGTGTTATCAAAGTCAAATCTTGCGAACATTAATTTGGGCTCGCCCCGCTTTGCCCGGTACCAGCCCTTTGTGATCATTAGCGGTACTTG
>NC_079215.1:65550108-65552608 GCF_029633865.1 Lampris incognitus
TTTAGTTAGGTGTCCTAGTTAGATGTCCAGTCTTTACTTAGATGTCCAGTCTTTACTTAGATGTCCAGTCTTTGCTTAGATGTCCAGTCTTTAGTTAGGTGTCCAGTCTTTAGTTAGATGTCCAGTCTTTGCTTAGATGTCCAGTCTTTACTTAGATGTCCAGTCTTTAGTTAGGTGTCCAGTCTTTACTTAGATGTCCAGTCTTTAGTTAGATGTCCAGTCTTTAGGTAGATGTCCAGTCTTTAGTTAGATGTCCAGTCTTTACTTAGATGTCCAGTCTTTAGTTAGATGTCCAGTCTTTAGTTAGGTGTCCTAGTTAGATGTCCAGTCTTTAGTTAGATGTCCAGTTTTTAATGAGATGTCCAATCTTTAGTTAGACACACTAGCGTTTGACCGCCTGGCCTTTTCTCTCTCTCTCTTCTGCTCTTTGGTTGTGAGAAGAAAGGGGGGCCCACACCCAATAATCACCTTTGGTATGTAGTCGGGGACTCAGCCAGGCTTTGTGCTGAAGGGGCCACCTCTGGTCCCTGTTCCAAACCCTGTTCAAGGCATCACTTGTGTCATACAGGAAGCCAAAGTCAGGCGACGCTGATGGGCTGCACATGTTTCTTTGTGCCATTTAAAGAAGACAGGGTCCATCCATCCCTGCATCCATTATCCAAACCGCTTATCCTGCTCTCAGGGTCGCAGAGATGCTGGAGTCTATCCCGGCAGTCATTGGGCGACAGGCGGGGAGACACCCTGGACAGGCCGCCAGGCCATCACAGGGCCTCTATATTACTTAATGGAGCTAATTATAGAAAAGAAAATGTTGTATTCAGTAAATTAAATTGCAAATGAGAAGGTCGCCCTCAGAAAATATACCAAACAATAGATGTACCATGTGATCCGTCTGGCAAAACACCAAACGTTTTCAGCCATGCGGCCTCATCGGTGTGAACGAAAAACAAGGGGACATTCCCTCCTTGAGGAGGCCAGGTCAGTCAACAGCTGAATGCAACACCCGTCACTGTTCCTCCACCCGGAATGTTCAAGCATAACCACACCCTCACCTGATACCCCTCCGTCAGTCAGCCAGACAGGTCAACCACCGGTCACTGGAAGCAGCTGTGGTCCTCCCTGAGCACCTCCAGTTCCTCACCGTTCAGGAACACATCAAACCAGCAGCTGCTTCAAACACGGGATCTTCGTCACCTCCCAGAGAGGCTCCACGCGTTGGCTGAGCCACATGGAACAGGAACAGGCTATTTGCTGGAAGTTACTACGTCACCAGGTTCGCGTATATAGAAAAGGGCTCAAACGGTCTTCCTCATTTGTGCCATACAGGCTGTCCAGATGAGGAGTCCAGTAAACCGCAGGTTGGAAGAGCCATGTTTCAGGCTCACCACCTCTGCAGCTTTTTCCCCAGCTCCAATACATTAATATTTCTTGCTGCAAGTTCCACTACGGATATCGCCATGTCTTGCAGATGCATCACGGTAACGCATGTCCCATATGGCAGAAAGAGGGTAAGTAGAGAAGAATGCATGTTCTTATTTAGCTTTCTCTGTGACGGAGACACATCTGAAATCCACATCAGCCGAACCGCCTGCTCCCCCCCCCCCACACACGTCCTACTTTACCACGAACGGATGAGCGACGTGCAACCTTTATTGCCTCCGTGTTGGACCGAACAACATGGCGGTGGAGCTTGTTTTCATGTTTTAATGTTCTTCTCTGGGCTTTACGTGGTGGGTTGCGTGTACATTTTACTGAGAATCAGAATCACGCTTATCAAGCTTATTGGCCATGTAGGTTTGCACATGCATGGCGTGTGACTCTGGTCTCGTGAACCGCGGTGTACTTAGCATAGCATAACAACACTACAACACAACAATCTGCCGATACGTACACAAGGACTGACTTGTACAGGTGAACCAAGAGGTGACACGGTGCAGTGGTGCAGAGGATGGATCAGAGATGCTGAACTAGATGTCAGCAGGTTACTTCCTGCTGCTCTAATTTCGGTAACTGCTGCGTTATGTATGGCTAACTGTTATTAAACCGGATTCAGTTTTTATGTGTTGTGGCTGAGGACAAGACAGCGTCGTCCCATCTTCTGTCCTGACGGGCCTGTGTCCGTGTCCTCGTCCTCATCCATCCTCTCTGCGCTGTAAAAGTGACGGCTTGTGCCTAACTGCGGTGTAATTTACTGAAACCTGGTTGCAGTGTAGTTTGGGTTTCATCCGGATGCTAGACCAGCGCATTGTTGTGATGTCTTGAATATTCTGTTGCGTGTGTTCTGATTATTTCTGCATGATTAAACACGATGCCTGTTATAACGCGGCTATAAGTAGGCCACGTTGGGTTTTTTTTGAATCCGTTGGGGATTGGGGGTGCGTCAACCCGGTCGGGATGTAGAAGGGGGTGCGTTGGCTAAAGACTTGGGGAACCGCGGGGTGTCTGGGTAGCGTTCCGGTCTATTCCGTCGCCGACCAACACGGGGGATCGGAGGTTCGAA
>NC_079215.1:65557608-65560108 GCF_029633865.1 Lampris incognitus
AAGCATATATCTGAGAAAGTCAATGCGACGTGTGAATTAAAATAAGAATTCACCTACACACATACATACTATTCTCACCCAATTTCCCCTCGGGGATGAATAAAGTGATTCTGATTCTGATTCACAAATACAACATACTGCAGACATACATACGTCCGCGACATGCAGCAGGACACGGGTACACAGGTACAGGGAGTGACTTCCATTGATTGCATTTGGTGTTTTGTCACCAATGACAGAAGCATCCCACTGCTGCTATACACAGCACGCAGGCTGTATGAAGTGTGGTGGTGCTGTGGTGTGGTGTTGGCGTGGTGGCGATGGTGTGGTTGTGGTGTGGTGGTGGTGCCCTCTGGCATGGGTACCATTGCCATGTTAATCCGGTTAACACAATGGATCTCCGCTTTACACATGTATCCATAGAGAGAGAGAGCTAGAGAGCGAGAAAGGAGAGAGAGAGAGCCCAAGAAAGAGAGCACGAGAGAGAGCGAGAAAGAGAGCACGAGAGAGAGCGCGAGAGAGAGAGCGAGAGAGAGCGCGAGAAAGAGAGCACGAGAGAGAGCGCGAGAGAGAGAGAGCGAGAGAGAGCGAGAAAGAGAGCACGAGAGAGAGCGAGAAAGAGAGCACGAGAGAGAGCGCGAGAGAGAGAGCGAGAGAGAGCGCGAGAAAGAGAGCACGAGAGAGAGCCCGAGAAAGAGAGCACGAGAGAGAGCGCGAGAGAGAGAGCGAGAGAGAGCGAGAAAGAGAGCACGAGAGAGAGAGCGAGAAAGAGAGCACGAGAGAGAGCACGAGAGAGAGCGCGAGAAAGAGCGAGAAAGAGAGCACGAGAGAGAGTGAGAAAGAGAGCACGAGAGAGAGAGCGAGAAAGAGAGCACGAGAGAGAGCGCGAGAGAGAGCGCGAGAGAGAGCGCGAGAGAGAGCACGAGAGAGAGCGCGAGAAAGAGCGAGAAAGAGAGCACGAGAGAGAGCGAGAAAGAGAGCACGAGAGAGAGCGCGAGAGAGAGAGCGAGAGAGAGCGCGAGAGAGAGCGCGAGAGAGAGCACGAGAGAGAGCGCGAGAAAGAGCGAGAAAGAGAGCACGAGAGAGAGCGAGAAAGAGAGCACGAGAGAGAGCGAGAAAGAGAGCACGAGAGAGAGCGCGAGAGAGAGAGCGAGAGAGAACACGAGAGAGAGCGCGAGAGAGAGAGCGAGAAAGAGAGCGAGAAAGAGAGCGCGAGAGAGAGCGCGAGAGAGAGCGCGAGAGAGAGCACGAGAGAGAGCGCGAGAAAGAGCGAGAAAGAGAGCACGAGAGAGAGCGAGAAAGAGAGCACGAGAGAGAGCGAGAAAGAGAGCACGAGAGAGAGCGCGAGAGAGAGCACGAGAGAGAGCGCGAGAAAGAGCGAGAAAGAGAGCACGAGAGAGAGCGCGAGAGAGAGCGCGAGAGAGAGCACGAGAGAGAGCGCGAGAGAGAGCACGAGAGAGAGCGCGAGAAAGAGCGAGAAAGAGAGCACGAGAGAGAGCGAGAAAGAGAGCACGAGAGAGAGCGAGAAAGAGAGCACGAGAGAGAGCGAGAAAGAGAGCACGAGAGAGAGCGCGAGAGAGAGCACGAGAGAGAGCGCGAGAAAGAGCGAGAAAGAGAGCACGAGAGAGAGCGAGAAAGAGAGCACGAGAGAGAGCGCGAGAGAGAGAGCGAGAGAGAGCGCGAGAGAGAGCGCGAGAGAGAGCACGAGAGAGAGCGCGAGAAAGAGCGAGAAAGAGAGCACGAGAGAGAGCGAGAAAGAGAGCACGAGAGAGAGCGAGAAAGAGAGCACGAGAGAGAGCGCGAGAGAGAGAGCGAGAGAGAACACGAGAGAGAGCGCGAGAGAGAGAGCGAGAAAGAGAGCGAGAAAGAGAGCGCGAGAGAGAGCGCGAGAGAGAGCGCGAGAGAGAGCACGAGAGAGAGCGCGAGAAAGAGCGAGAAAGAGAGCACGAGAGAGAGCGAGAAAGAGAGCACGAGAGAGAGCGAGAAAGAGAGCACGAGAGAGAGCGCGAGAGAGAGAGCGAGAGAGAACACGAGAGAGAGCGCGAGAGAGAGAGCGAGAAAGAGAGCGAGAAAGAGAGCGCGAGAGAGAGAGCGAGAGACGTTAACACAGTGAGTAGGTCAGATAGATTATCCAGTAGGCCGTCCGGACCACAGTACTGCCAATGTGCTCCACAGCAAGAGCGACTAATCCCCATGTATTTTTGTACATACATGCTTCAATTATGTTCGTAGCAAATGGACCCAAGGAAAAAAAAGGTGGTCATACAATGGCTATGAGACGCTGACTCACCAAGCCTTTGTCCTCATAAACCCTTTTTTGTTCCTTTCATTTCGCCCTTGCTTTTTTTTTTAACCGCAGACGGAATTTGATTCTCAAACCATTACACAGTTCAGCAGTCTAATAAGACATGCAAAATAAAGTGAAATAAGCTTCCAAAATGATACAACCCCTACAACATGTTTACCACATCAGTTGTGTTTGTTGTGTCTCGGGGAGCTT
>NC_079215.1:65565108-65580108 GCF_029633865.1 Lampris incognitus
GACCTACCATAAAGCCTACAGATCTACATGAAAGCCTACGGACCTACAATAAAACCTACAGACCTACAATAAAACCTACATACCTACATGAAAGCCTACGGACCTACAATAAAACCTACAGATCTACAATAAACCTACAGACCTACAATAAAACCTACAGATCTACAATAAAACCTACAGACCTACCATAAAGCCTACAGACCTACAATAAAACCTACAGATCTACAATAAAACCTACAGACCTACCATAAAGCCTACAGATCTACATGAAAGCCTACGGACCTACAATAAAACCTACAGACCGACCATAAAGCCTACATACCTACATGAAAGCCTACGGATCTACAATAAAACCTACAGATCTACAATAAACCTACAGACCTACAATAAAGCCTACAGACCTACACGAAAGCCTACAGACCTACAATAAAACCTACAGATTTACAATAAAACCTACGGACCTACAATAAAGCCTACGGACCTACAATAAAACCTACGGACCTACAATAAAGCCTACGGACCTACAATAAAGCCTACATACCTACAATAAAACCTACAGATCTACAATCAAACCTACGGACCTACAATAAAGCCTACAGAGCTACAATGAAGCCTACAGATCTACAATAAAGCCTACAGACCTACAATAAAGCCTACGGACCTACAATAAAACCTGCAGACCTACAGTAAAACCTACGGACCTACAGTAAAACCTACAGACCTACAATAAAACCTACAGACCTACAATAAAACCTACGGACCTACAATAAAACCTACAGATCTACAATTAAACCTACAGACCTACAATAAAACCTACGGACCTACAATAAAACCTACGGACCTACAATAAAACCTACATACCTACAATAAAACCTACAGACCTACAATAAAACCTACAGACCTACAATAAAACCTACAGATCTACAATAAAACCTACAGATCTACAATAAAACCTACAGATCTACAATAAAGCCTACAGACCTACAGTAAAACCTACGGACCTACAATAAAACCTACAGACCTACAGTAAAACCTACAGACCTACAATAAAACCCAGGCTGACCCAATTTCAGCTCTGCTGCCGTGAAAACCCGCAACCACGCTACCCCCAACAAGAACAATGTCAGCGGGACCGGGACCGGGACCGGGATCGGGACCGGGAGCGGGAGCGGATGAGACGAGATGAATAAAGCATGGCCGAGGACACTGTGTGGCGTTCGAGACGCGCCGCACCGCCATCTTGGAGACGTCCTGGACACCCGACGTCTCCAAGATCAGCGTGACATCCCTTCTCCGGGACGTCGTGAGTCCGGCTTCACCTCGTCACCCTCTGATGGTGCCGACCGGCTCCGGCTCGAACCCGCACATGTATTATTATTATTATCAAATAAAACATAAACATAATTAAAATATGAATCTAATTATTTTTCAGTTTGATGAAGTTGATTTGATAGAGGAAGTTGGATTGGTTGGTATATAAAGGGGATGGGCAGGGCTCACGTTCACCCCAAAACAGGATGAGGAGGAGGATGAGGAGGAGGATCTAAACCCTGCGTTTAACGGGGGGAGGGGGGTTATAATAATAATATTAACAGGACAAATACACAACCACAGTTATTATTTTCCTTTTTTTGGAGAAGGACAAACTCCCGCCTTCACCGTGAGCCGTCAGCCAAAATACGTGGGTTTCATAGTTTGGTGGCTTTCACCCACTGGACCCCCCCCCACCTGGACCCCCCCACCCCCCACCCCCCGTGGATTTCACCCACTGGACCCCCCCCACACCTGGACCCCCCCCCCCCAACCCCCCGGTGGATTTCACCCACTGGACCCCCCCCCCCCCCCATTTGGATTGGTTGGTCTGACACTCAGAAATTTACACACAAACATAGACAGACAGACAGACAGACAGACAGACAGACAGATAGATAGATAGATAGATAGATAGATAGATAGATAGATAGATAGATAGATAGATAGATAGATAGATAGATAGATAGATAGATAGATAGATAGAGAGATAGAGAGATAGATAGATAGATAGATAGATAGATAGATAGATAGATAGATAGATAGATAGAGAGATAGATAGATAGATAGATAGATAGATAGATAGATAGATAGATAGAGAGATGAATGAATGGATAGAATAAAGAACAGTCAGCACATGTCACTGAGTATTTCTGGTGAAATTTGTTTTGGTGTTTTCAGTTTTGTCAGGGGCGAAAAGCCCCCCCCCCTCACACACACACACACACACACACGCACGCACACATGCACACACACACCGTGCAGCTGCAGAACGACTGTACCCTGTAACGGCTCAATTTGATGACGTCACCAGGGTGCGAGCCAACAGTAGCGTGTGTCTGGTAGCGTCGCCGTCGGAGTGCATGCGTCGCCTTTTTGTGCGTATTGTGCATGTCTGTAAGCTTTGTGCGCATGCGCGTGTGCGTGCACGTGTCTCTGGGGAACGTCAGCCAGATGTCAAACTGAAGTTACGGCCACAAGTCAGCTCAGCGGCTGGGCGCCGCTTCAAACACTCGAGGCGTGTGTGTGCGTGTGCGTGCGTGCGTGTGTGTGCACTCACCAACAGTGCTTTCATCTGCACACCTACGGTGAGACACTGTGGGGGGGGGGGGGTGCGGGCTAGCTCCCTCTCTCCCTCCCTCTCTCTCTCCCTCCCCCCCCTCCCCCCCCCTCTCTCACACACACACACACACAGACACACGGCAGCGCTCGGGCTGAATGTTGAGCAGGAGTCCTCGAGCTCCGGCGTGCCAGAGGATGATAGCGGAGCAGAGAGCTTAACGCTGCCGAGTAGAAGTTGTTGAAATGTAAAGATGTAATCTGGGTATCACCTCTCTCTCTCTCTCTCTCTCTCTCTCTCTCTCTCTCTCTCTCTCTCTCTCTCTCTCTCTCTCTATATATATATATATATACAGTGTGTGTGTGTGTGTGTGTGTGTGTGTGTGTGTGTGTGTGTGTGTGTGTGTGTGTGTGCGCGCGCTTGACAGATATCTGGTCCGATACCAAAATGATAACAGTCACAAGGGGGCAATGGCGTTTGGAGCCAAAAAGGCATTTTCTCATTGACTGCCTCCACAATCCCACATGCTGCGGCGTCTACATCAGCCTGAGCAGGACGCCAGCTACTGGTGCTGCTACCGGCTTGTAACGACCAGACTCTGCCCTGGTAGCTCACTGAGCTGCCACAGCACAGACATGAGACACATCATCATTATTATTATTATCATTATTATTATTATTATTATCATTATTATTATCATCATCATTATTATTATTATTATTATTATCATTATTATTATTATTATTATTATTATTATTATCATTATTATTATCATTATTATTGTTATTATTATTATTATCATTATTATTTTATCATTATTATTTTATCATTAGCTGATACGTCAGTAGCAGTGTGCTGACGAACAGAGCCAGTGGCAAAACGCAACCAACTTCCTTATAACCAGCACAAAATACCTGAAGCCTCTCACAGGTTCCTCACGTCACACGCTACCAACTCACGCACGCACTTGACACACCTTTAACACGACAACCACCGGGGTGGCACTCCTACCTAAAACGACCACGGGCGGTCAAAATGACCGCCGCGGCTTTTAAACTCTATATTGTGTCAAGATAAATATACAGTTGAGATATTAATGCATTACATATGTTAGTGTGTCTGTTATGAAACTAGCTGACACCAAAATTAACATTTTAACAACTTTAATGCTATTTTTCAAACAGTTTAAACTTCAGAGACGTGGTGGAACTCGAATAGCGAAATTGAAAAAGTGAAAATATGACCAGAAAAACAAAACGGAAAACACTTATTGATAATCTAACAAACAAGGCCTATAACACGTGACATGTAAAAGAAAAGAACTCAAAATAACCATGGAAACAGTCCCAAACACTGACCGGAACTTAAAAACTACTAGAACGACCGTGAGTGGTCAAAATGACCGCCGCAGTTTTTAAACTCTATATTGTGTCAAGATAAATACCCAGCTGAGATATTAATGCATTACATATGTTAGTGTGTCTGTTATGAAACTAACTGACACCAAAATTAACATTTTAACATCTTTAATAATATTTTTCAAACAATTTAAAATGGCGGCTGTCCTGTAAATCCTGCGGTGCCTCGGTGGTAGTCATGGTGCGTCTGTAACGGCGTCTGTAACCAGACATGTTGGACATCATCACACATCAAGTTTAGACTATTTCTCTCCACTGGAGGGCGCTAGTGTGTTTCTAGGACACAGCAACGAACTTCACGAAGGAAACGACGCCACCAACACACGTCATAAATACTGACATGACGCGCACCATCACGCGCAAATTACGAGCGGTCATTTTGACGGCTCGTGGTCGTTTTAGGTAGCTCTCATCATAACTTTTTTGTGCAGTTGGTCTGAAACTCATTTTAACGCAAATCTATGCCATTTTAGGAGCGTTCAGGGGGCGGCAGGTCTGTATCTTTTTTTTCACAAAGTTATGAAACTTTGAAAATCCAAAACGGTCATACTGACCCGTCCTGGTGGTTGTGGCTGTGCACCGGGGGGACTAGGAGGTAGACAGGCTTTGCATTCTACAAAATATGCATTTCTTTTCCTGAGGTGGCCCCTAGTCGGAGGTGGCCAGCTCGTTGGACTAAATCCTGGCTCACTTAGTTAACGTCCTGTATCATATGGGAACATTAATGTCTGCCACACTTGTGTGGTGTCAGTTTCATTCACAGCAATGTCAACGAGACGTCCCGTTTCTTTCCTTTGTACACTTGAGACGAGTATGTGCCACCATTTGCTATTCGGCAGCTGAGATTTAAAGCAACAGGAAATAATCTCGCAGCATGCACGGAGGGTGTTAGGCTGCCGTTTCTGCTGCAGCACAAGTCAGCCTGGGCTGGTTTATTCTGACCGTTGTGGTCACAGGAAGCATTTTGTTGTTCTGCCTGGACCGTTATTCTGACTCTTTGTGGAATACAAGGCTCCATATAAATGTGGTTCTTGTCAGCTGTGGTTTGAAGAAAGCCCACCGCACGGGCGACAGAGCCCAGTGTATTTCAGCCATGACCCCGAGCGCCATCTTGCCATTCTGCACATCATCCTCTCCACCACCCTTAGGCCTCTATCTCTTCTTCTGGGGGATATTTAGGCGTCTAAAATCTGAGCCAGTTAAACATTCTTCAGTCTTAGAGCGGCGCTAGCATTAAAGACTAGTGTCCAGCACTCTCTGCAATTCCCTCCTCACCCATCAAAGACTCTTTTTCACTGAGGTCAGATTAAAAAGTTGCAGATATATTCTTTTTAATACGTCTCCTAACGGTCCTAAAGGGTTCTGACATTACTTCTTAAGTGAGCACATTAAACTTTTTTTTTGTTAGTAGCAGACTGCAGCGGAGCAATAATTTGCTGTTAAAACACTTAAACTATGCAAATACGGTCTGGTAAGGAGGGCGAGGCCGCGTCGTAACGTTCTCCCCGTGGTCCTGCATGTGCTCAGGAGATCCTGCTGGAGTCTGAGACCGTTTCAGACCGGTACCTTGCATGCTATAAATGATATCTCATCCCTACACACACATGCACACACTTCCCATCTCACTTAGAGGGCCAAAGGCGAAGCGAAAAGCTACGTTTGGCGTGTTCGTTTCGTTTTAATCGCATTTTCTCACATTATCGAGGGAAGTTCGTGCGCTACAAAATAAAGCCAGCATCACTCAGCACCGGGAGCAGAGCGCGTTGCTTCGGTCCAGCCTGCGGATTTACATTTTGCCTCACTGAATCCCGTGTTTAACCTTCATGTGCTGCTCACTGGTTAGTGATGGATGTACCGTTCACCAGTCACCTCACCGAGGCCACATCTGGATTTCATACCAACACAAATGGAAAAAAAAACATTTTAAAATACCAAATATATGTCTAACATTCCTCATGATTATCAATTATATTAGCAATATTAATGGATACATTGTGGGAGTGCAGGAAGGAGGAGATGGAGAGATCGAGTCGAGTCAATCCCGTTTACTCGCCACACAAAACGACGCCGATACAGCACACTCTCTCCTGGCAACCAGCTAACCGCTAGCCGCCGCAAACATGGCTCCACCCTGGAAACCCCAAGCAGTGCCTACGTCACCACTCTGAATGTCTGCCTTAAAGGAGCAGCAGCCCCTGCTGAATCTACCCTCAAATGTGCATCACCACAACGTAGTTGTTATTCAAAACGCTGGGCTTCTGCATTTCTGTGATGGGGTGATTATCTGGATCAACGACCAGCCATCACAAACGCATCTAAAAGGAATTCCTTCTTTTCCTCAAATCCCACTCAAAAGGTTTGTAGACTGACTTCATGGACACTATTAAAAAGAGATTTGAAACATAGTGTGCAGAAAACAGGCCAAATACAGATCACAATCAAGACATCCGACTACAGCGCACAATACAGCGAAACTAGATGCAGGCCCCGATGTAAACTTCTGTAAAATTTCCCTTTACGTGTAAACTTTACATTACTGTAAAATGTTTCTTTGCATGTAGACGCGCAGTTGTTCTGAAGATTTAAATGAAGACAGATGTGTAAAGTTTTGAAATAATAACTCAAATACCACGAAGCTGCGTTTTGGAATATTTAGTGAAACTTTTGCATAACGACAACGGTGCATCTGCTAGTGTATCCGCTACCCATAGACCACCGGAACACTTCCGGGTGCCTTGACAACAGGACGCCAGGAGCGGGAGATAGAAAACCCAAGCCGCCAAGCCGCACTGTATTAGATACGCAGCCTAGCCGTAGCTACCATGCCCAAAAGTTGCTGTGTGGTGGACTGTAGTTAACAAGGAAAACAACCCAAATATTGTTTTTTTTTGTGTTGCCTAAAAGGCAGAAGGAGGGAGAACAACGACTGAAATGGCTCCGGGCGATCAGAAGGAAAGACAAGGAT
Source organism: Lampris incognitus (assembly GCF_029633865.1). Lineage (NCBI taxonomy): Eukaryota > Metazoa > Chordata > Actinopteri > Lampriformes > Lampridae > Lampris > Lampris incognitus. The sequence continues at coordinate 65,572,082 of NC_079215.1, forward strand.
GGACAACTTTGGGATCCTGACAGCAAACATGTTTACGTCTGCGGTCTGCACTTCATCACTGGTAACGTTAGCTAGTTTAACTAGTAGCTAATAATAGGTTACGTCTATTCTACATTTTATAATCACCAAAATGTCAAGTTAGAATGCCAATAGATCAGTGGGCCCAGATGGGAAAACGGATTTAGTCAGTGTAATAGGCTAGCTACATTGAACGAGATGTAGCCGAGTTAGCTAGGCTACAACCCGCATAATGTTGGCTACACTGTAGTCTCCCTCGCCACACTCCCTTCAGCTACACTGTAGCAGCTAGATGTGAAACTCAGTTGCGGGGTAGGTTGATTCATCTCCCTCTTCCCCTCCCCCTTGCCTTCCCTCCTCCACTCAATGTTTGCCTACCTGGAGACTCGATGAGGTAATTGTAGATGTTGCCATAAGACACATCTGGCCATTGAGTGGGGTTATTAACCCATTCCCCTGTTCGATTGAAAGGACACTGGCCACCGACACTGCGCATTTTTCGCAAATATCGGTTCTTGTCCGCAGCAGCCAACACAGCGACATAGTTAGCCATTTAAACCGTGTTCAAACTTGCCGGCTTCTATCGCCCTCTAGCGCCCCCCAGCTCCAACGTTCGAACGCGGAAGTGCAGTGGTCTATGGCTACTAACTCACCTCTTACTCGCCTACTTCCGGGCTTAACACTTCACTTAGAGCGCCCCCTAGCGCAAAGGGGGGGCTTGTGACCAGAATAAACATTAAAACTAACACCAGAAACATTACTAAACATGTTACAAGGCATGGGCATTACAAAATGTTCCTTCTGATGCTTTAGAAAACAATATCCAATGTCTCGTCCACAAATATCCCCATCCTAATAAAGCCTTCCATAGCTGCTCATACGAATGGTTAGAGTAGGTCTCCAGGGGAGGACACGTGGCACAGCGCTTTACAGCCTCAACGGTCAGACATGGAAGAAGGAGGCAGGTTGAAGAAGTCGTAAATACGAAGGACCCGGTTCACAGAGGACCTTCACCCACAGACACAGCAGCACAGCATCAATTACTGACCCACAGGTTCCACCATGTTTTATTCACCAGAGAGGGCGCTGATGCAATAGCGCCGATGAATGGTTTGTTTTGAAAGGACGGCTGGCTTGGATTAGGCAGAAACCAGGCCAGATGCCGGCAAACCGGATGGAAACTACTGTAACCGGTTATTTTCTTGCCCGGTGCGGGATTCGATACGGGGTGTACTGCACCACAAGTCCACATCACTAACCGCTCGGCTAAGGGGTCAGACCCGTTAGCTAGGGGCTAACGTGTCTTATTAGTAGTTTACACTACTAATGACCATGTTGCCATGGCGGCCATTACGCGGTCATGTGACGCCCAGGGTGAGAACCCTAAAGTGAACCACTGCTGTGCGTCTTACTACGGTGTGCCAGGTCGGAACTCAGACCAACTAAAGGGATCAGGCAAAAGTCTCTGCTTTCACCAGTTCCCGCCCGGCAAAATCCGACAAAAGGGGTGGATTACTAAAATCCACGTTTCAAAATACAACTATCTTTGTTAACCCATTTAGCCATTGTTAATGAGGCTAATTAAAATACATAAATGTTAACCTGTCGTACAGAACATTTTGCATGATAGTGGGTCACCCGAACCATTAGTTACTCGCAGAATGTTACTCACTAGAGACCAAAGTACGGGTCCCTCCGGATGGTAGGGTGCAGGGCAGGGTGCAGGGCCACTTGGCGCAGAAGCAGAGCGCAGCGCAGGTGTACGTCATCGAAGCCAAGCTAACGTTAGCATCGCCTTTAGCTCAGTTCGTTAACTATACGCCTATTCGCCACCCTGGTAGCCCCATCTGACTGCCGACGTTACGCCACCCCTGCCGAGACGGTGGTGCGTAGGTTCTGCGGGTGAGTGAATCCCAGGAGACGAACGAACTTTGTTGAACAACACCCAACACACATGTAGCTCCCGCCCAACTCCCCGCCCTGGCGCTGCTTGTTCTTCTTTTGCCCCCCCTTACAGCAGTCTTTTTCTGCTATCCATCGTCTCACAGTGCCACCTAATGGTGATGTGATGTAGTGTCTATAAACGCAACAGTGTTTTTAGTGCTGTCTAGGGCAGTGTTTCTCAACCCAGTCCTCAAGGAACCCCTATCCTGCAGATTTTCTTTGCAACCTTGAATAGGGACCTGTTTGTAGTTATTCAACCAATCAGCAATGAATTATGACAGACGTTGCACACCTTGCATAATTAAGTGCTGCGAGATGATTGGTCGAGTAAGTACAAGCAGGGCTACCTGTGCAGGGTTACAATGAAAATCTGCAGGATAGGGGGTCCTTGAGGACTGGGTTGGGAAACGCTGGTCTAGAGGAACTTGTCTTTCCGTCACTCTCTACCCCCCCCTTTTTTTTTGTCATGTGTCGCTTCTGGTTACGTCACATACAGCTGTTCGCTCATTGGATGCGCTTTGAAAGTTCAGCGGCAACCAAGGTCAAAGTTGAAATAATTTGAAATTTGAGTGCAGCGCGCGGTGGCAGTTTCGAGCGATGCCCCGCACCAAGGGTAGCACCTCCCCCTAGTTGGGCGCCACCACCCTCCCCATAGGAAAACAATGGCGCAGGCGGCGCAGAGCGGTTTTAACGCTGGTCATGTGTGATCGTGGGCCTTCACAGAAACCACAGTGGTCGCACTTGAATTCTTGAATATGTGAAAAAAAGTTCAACAAGCCTCAAACAAAAGCTGAGAAAAAAAACCTCCCAAAACAAAACAGTCAAGAGTGCCAAAGATGGGAAAAAGCAGATGAGTAGAAGAGTTGAGGCAAAGAGAAAGTATTGAACTACCCTCGCCAAGGACACCCGGGCGTGAGTATGTGTGGTGCCCAGCATGAAGTCTGCTCCTCTCTCAAGCAATCACATCGGTTCAAGGATGCAGCCACATTAATAAGTGATGCCACTCTCACACACACACACGCACACACACGCACACACACCACAAACAGCAAAGCTACTCTGCATAAGGGTTAAGAAACAGCAGGAACTCTTCATGCTGGCAGAGACATGCATGCACACACGCACATAATCACACAGGCGCACAAACTGGCTAATGCATTAGAGTGATTTTTTTCCCTATTTTCTAGGTCAAGTAACCTTTTATTTATTTGGGCAAATTCTGGCATGTATAATTTTGAGATCAATCATCCAGGATTTTTTCCGTTATTTTTCAGATTTAAAAAGAAAAAAAAAAACCCCAACGCCTCCTGGCTCAACTCTCTCCTGATTTGTGCTGCGGATGGTTGAAAAGCACACACATGCCTTGCAAACAGCAGTACAGCGCCCCTAGACGGTCACACTACGGGGAGTACGTCCCAATTAGTACAGAGTCAAGGTGCTGAAGGAGGCATACTGGGTTATCAGGTTATGCTAACTGGGAACACACTGAGCTTGTAGCCCGGCTAACCGCTAACTAGCTCACTTCACAGGCCCAGCCTGCCTTTCATCACCAACACTTTCATACATGGGAGTGTTATTCCACAGGCTGCAGCATTAATCGATGCCTCCTTCAACTTGGTTTTCATGCCAAGAAGCCCCAAAAGAATGACATCTATTTGACATTGCCATAATACAACAGCCGCCATGGTGGAAGTCTTCCACCTCTTATCTTTCTCAGCCAATTATAATTTCAGTGTTAGAGAGCGCAGTCTACAATATGAACTCCTCCTCCTGCATCTTAGACATCATCCCCACTAAGCTGCTCAAGGAAGTGTTTTCAACTATCATCCCCGTTATTCTGCAAATTCTTAATAATTCTCCGGCCTCTGGTTCCTTTTCAGACGGTTTTAACCATGCCATTGTTCACCCATTGCTGAAGAAACCCAATTTAGATCCCCTGTCCCTAAGTAACTTCAGACCAATCTCCAAATTGTCTTTTCTATCTAAGGATCTGGAGAGAGCAATTTCATCTCAACTGATTTCTTTTATGAACACGAACAGTGTTTTTAACAGTGTCCAGTCTGGTTTTAGAGCACTTCATAGTACCAAGACCACTCTAGTTAAGGTAGCTAATTACCTACTGCTAACTGCAGACAGAGGTGACTGCTCAATTTTAGTTCTTTTAGACTTAAATGCTGCCCTTGACACAGTCGATCACAACATCCTCTTACATTGCTTAGAGACTTGGGTTTGCATCAAGGGCTCGGGTCTTAGCTTACTACGCTCTTACCTCACCAACATAACTTTTTCTGTTGTTTTGGGTGACTCTACCTCCTCGGTGGCCCAGTTGAGTTGTGGTGTCCCTCAAGGCTCAGTTCTTGGCCCCCTTCTCTTCTCTATATACATGCTGCCCCTTGTTCAGGTCATTCAAAATCACGACGTACTCTAGCTCTGCCACCTTTATGCTGACGACACTCAGTTATACATGCCACTAAAACCCACAGACCCTAGCGCCCTATCAAATCTCACAACTTGCCTCTCTGGCATTAAATCCTGGATGTCTGAAAGTTTTCTCAAATTTAATGATGGTAAGTCTGAGGTCATTCTATTTGGTCCCGAAAATTCCCTCAGCCCTTTCTTGCTAATCTCGTTGGCCAATCAGGTAGTCTTAAACAGGCAGCTAGGAATGTTAAGGTAATACTCGATGCTAACCTCGATTTTGATAACTAAATCAAGCATGTTTTTCAGTCATGCTTTCTTCAGCTCAAGCTAATCTTCAAAATTAGTTTTTTTTAAATTGTTGATCTACAAAACAATTATACATGCTTTTAGCTATTCTCAGCTTGATATTGCAACACACTTTACTTGGGTATCAGCAAGGGCTCCCTCCTCCGTCTGCAGTTGGTACAAAAAGCCACTGCTTGGCTCATTACTGGGACAAAGAGGCATGATCATATCCCTCCTGTGCTTGCCTCCCTGCACTGGCTGCCTGTTATATTGCGAATTGATTTTAAAAATTCATTGCTCGCTTTTAAGGCTTTAAATGGTCTTGGTCCTCCATGCATTTGTGATTTATTGACCTGGTACACGCCCTTCGACAATTAAGACCTACAGATGGAGCCCCGATGGTTATTCCCAGGTCTCGGTTTGTTACAAAAGGTGATCGGGCCTTTGCTGTTAGAGCCCCCGCACTATGGAACTCTCTTCCTGTCGAACTAAGACAAACCAAGTCTTTAGCTTCTTCTAAAACTCGTCTTAAAACTTATCTTTTTATTAAAGCTTTTACAAATGTTTGATATTAGCCTGCAGTCTGTCCTGAATCTTGAATTTTGTAGTTACTTAAGGACAGGAGATCCAAATTAAATTTCTTTAGCAATGGGTGAACAATGGCGTGCCTAACACAGAACCAGAGGCCAGATAATTATTAAGAATGCACAGAATATCGGGGCTAACAGTTGAAAATGCCTCCTTTAGCAGCTTAGTGGGGAGGATGTCGTAGAAAAGGAAGAGGAGTTCATATTGGAGATTATTCTCTCTAACATTGAAATTGCAACGGGTTCAAAATGGGCAAAAGAGGCAGAATTAACATGGGGAATGGGACAAATGCAAGGTCCAGGCTGGATTTGGGACCTGATATCCTCCACCTTATTTACAAAATGAGTGAGAAATGTTTTGACAGATCAACATCAGGTTAAAAAAAAGAAGTGGTGGAACCATTAATAACAGAATCAATGACCCTAAAGAGAACTTTAGGATTTGGTCGTGTCTAGATATAAAATTAGAGAAGTTAGCTGACTTCGCATTTGTTTTTTAAAGGTGTTACGTGCTAATTAGGATTTATTTATCTCGTCGTTGAGATTTTCTACAGTCTTGTATGGGCATGAGTGTGATCATTCAGCGAGGGGAGATAATTTGGTTTTTGTTTCTTAGTTTTAAATTGTGCAATTTGGTCAAGGATGGGTAGGCACCGATCAATTTACAATGCATCTGGGTTGAGGGGTGCTATAAAGGCATTAAAGGATGATGAAATAAAAGCATCCCAGTATTTAATTGCAGAACGAGCATTGAGATCGCGAGAGCATATTTTAGGATCGCAACTAGGAATCGAGAGCTGTAGTGGAACTTTGAAAGCAACAGCTTTATAGTCACTTATAAGCATATCCACCAGATTAAGACAGGAGAGAGAAACCAGATGACAGTACAAGTTCTAAAATATGACCTTTAGAATGTGTGGTCACTTTAACAGATTCAATGGTGTTAAAAGAGTCCATAAGATCTACAAAATGTGAAGTCAGGGAATGAGAAGGACAACAGACATGAATATTAAAATCAACAAGAATAAGTACCCTTTCATATTTTGGCTTAATAATAGATAGAAGCTCAGAAAACTCAGAAATAAAGCTATAACTGAGTTAGGGGGCTTATAAATGAAGATGCAGAGTAAAGGGGGGGGGGCAGTGATTAAGAAACTTAAAACCTCAAAGGACATAAAATTACCAAAAGTAAGAGGGTGGCACTTAAGACCTCATATATAATGGTAGAGGGCGTTCACAAATGAAGGGACAATGGAGGAGATAGCGAGCGGTGAATCCTACTCGGATAATCCATTTTTTTGGAAAATTTCCCTGATTGAAAGCCGGAATAACGAACGAGTGCTGAATGCAATCAAGCACCTGGTTGACTAGAAAACCAGAAGGACTGATACCTGATGACCTGATTAAGAACCACTTGTCTCAATGGTGCCGGAGATTGTCGATGGCACTACTGGTGTTCTCTTTTGTGCAAAGTGTTTTGATTGAATTGGGCATCTGTTTGCGGCCATATCAGTGCAATTCATCAGATCCTGTGTGCCACATAATGAATGGTTCATGTTTGATTGTCCATCATATTGGCTCTGGTTGTGCATCTCTCTCCGAACTTTTTCTCCACTTGTGAGTGTTGTGTCCGGCGTTCCTACTGTGTGCATGAGGCCTCTATCCTTCGATCCTTTCGCCAGGGCTCACCTTGCTAGTAGCGTGGAGTTTTGTTTTGTTTTTCTCTTGTGGAGTTGTTCCTCATCCGAGTCGAAGGTCAAACACATTCGACTTGACGTTTGACTTCGAAGTGGCTCTGGGTTGGAGTCACTGTCTGAGGGCTCCCTGCGCGGAGTTTGCATGCTTTCCCCATGTGTACTTGGGTTTCCTCCCACATCTGAAGACATGCATGCTTGTCATGGAAATGAACCACAAAAAAAGAAAAGCTACTTTCCACCATGTTTTGCTTCTTTCTCCGAGAGACGGGCAGCTAAACGTGAGATTCAACACAACACATATTCGTTTCTGATATACCCTAAGAGCGCTAGTTTAAGGGCCCTCGGTATGAAGTGCTGCCTCTTGCCATAGAGCGGGCTTTCACTTTTAGATGCAGAGAAGCTGTGGAAGGAAGCTGAGTGGTAGGCATTGTGCCGCCGAAAGAGCTTCCATTAACAGAATATGAATAACAGATGGAGGGGGGAACTGTTAACAGCGAGCTTCTGTTCCCCAAGGAAGACTTGGGCAGGTGCACCATACTGCTACACAGGGAACGTATGGACTACGCAGGCCCTGAGAGGATGTGTTTCAGTGTGTCTGTGTGTGTGTGTGTGTGTGTGTGTGTGTTTTTGCAAGTGCTGACAATGTCAACAATGTACGAGAGCAAACCACGCACAAAAAACAAAACAAAACACAAAACAGACGGGCAAATAGGCTGGGTTCTGGATGTGGGAACAACAAGACAATGGACCGAGTGTTCCTTAAAGGTCCATCTGTAATCCACTCTGTGCATAACTGCAGTCCATTGACTTCCGGTTTCTATCAAGTTACGTCCACAATTATGAAGATGCTCATCCTCATAATTGTGGACGTAAGTACAACTTGAAACGTTTCACCCCTTTGCTGGTAGGTGCAGGTGGAAGTGTGTGGACAGTTGTGTGCATGTGGTGGACATGTATCCGTGGTAAATCTCGGCAGGCATCGCGAAAAATATGCCATTGTCAACAGCACACGCCAACAAACAGGAAACTGGTATGACCGCTGCAGTAGAAACCGGAAGTCAGTGGACTAAGGTTA
>NC_079215.1:65585108-65610108 GCF_029633865.1 Lampris incognitus
AAAAAAGGGGGAGGGGGGGGAAGTAAGGAGCGGGAGGAACAATTGAAGGGATGAAAGGAGGTACTTTGAGGAGGACGGGAGGAGACAGACAGGCAGGAAAAAAAAGGGTGGAGGTGGAGGTGGGGGCGGGGGTGACGGGGGAGACAGGGAGCCGGACGAGGATGAATGAAGAACGAATAGAAAGGCGTAATTTTTTCTCCCAGCGAACGCTCCCCTATTGTCTTTGATGGCGACGCCGTCCTAATCAAAGGGAACTTGCCGGGGCTACACATGCGGCCTCTGTGCTAAATGACAAAGGCACTCGTGGAGAAACTGAAAGGGCGGCCGTGGGATTGGCTGAAACAAATCATCTGGGTAAGAGGGGCTCGCTTCTGCAGCGCCCTTGACAGGAGATGCTTTAATGAGGTCTGCGCACACAGACCATCACAGACACACACACACACACACACACACAGAGCGGTCCACGCTCTGTTGACTGGGTGCCAAGTGGTAATCAACTGTTGCCATTGGAGAGTTTTGGTTGCCATGTCTCGTAAGAGGAGGGAAAATCACGTGTAGCGTTCTTCAAGCCATTTCTGTTTTCCTTGTCTTCATTTTCCCCCTCGCTCCAGAAACGTGGGCACTACGCCAGGGACGTGGAACTACGGCGAGAGCTCGGTTAGGCCACGTAACTGGACTACTGTTGTTGTCTCAGTATACAAGAACCGGGAGATGTCCCAGCCCGGTATGGCAGGTGGGCGATGCTAGATCCGACGGGTGGTGAAAGATCGACTACATATGACGTCACGGATCATGTTGCTAGCTGGCGATGTTTAACACTAGCTTTATAGTTATTTAGCAGTGTGTTCTTTACAACCCACGTTGACGTCGAGTTGGTTAGTAAAGGTGCGAGGGCCGAAGGCCGAATCTGCATCCCTGCTGTTCCTAAAGTAAACTAGATAACTAACGTTAACTTAATTCGCCCCAACTATTGCTCTGTCCGTCGGTCTGGAAGTCATTGTGCTTCGAGGTTCCGCGCTGTCTATTGGCCGCTGCAACAACCAATCACGTCTACTTCCGTGCCTACATCCCGTTGGCGCTAGCACCAACGGTGGCGATATGCCCCCTTTCAGCTGGTTGCTGTTGGACCTTCTTCTGGTTGACCTATTGCGTCACATACCAAACAGGCGACAAACAAGTTAGCAGGCCTGTAGTAGCGGGCCTGTTTGAGGTGCTCCCACCGAACACGGACCTGCTCGGGGGGTCTTTTAAATCCCGCTTCGTCCAACTTTTCCGCCACTTTCTTAAATAGTTCGCCATTCGGCGTCCTCCTTCCATCCATGTACTTTAGGATGTTCACCTCCTTCAGCTGACACAACATGAAGTCTGTCTCCTCGTCTGTCCAGAAAGGCGTGGTTCTCGCTCCAGCACTCGCCATGTTGATACTGTTGAGACTACGCTGTTCCACTTCCGGGTGAAAGACCGCCACGGGAACTATGGGTCATGCGCAGAACGCCTAGGCCGGTCCGAGACTAACTGAAGCGTGTACATGCCGGAGTAAATCCACCCCCAACCGCATCATCTAGGTGTGTTAGTCCCACTTCCAGAAACTGGATTTAGTAGGATTTTAGTCGGACTAACACAATAAACCCACTTTTTCTAACATCATGAGAGGTTGTTAGGTATAAGTTAACTTTTCTTCTTCTTGTTCTTTGAAGTGTAGGAGCCTTGTTTTGGTCTGTTTGGGCGGCCCTCGCTGCCACTGCGTGATGGCGGTTAATTGCAAAGCAAATCCCTTCCTTGTTAAGTACAACTCTAGCTTGTTTTTCATTGTTCTATTTTCTCCTTCTCTTTATTTCTTGTTTTTCCGACTCTTCAGTCCCTGTCTCCGTCTCCTTCACGTCTTTCCTCCTCCACATGACCTCTCTTCTTCATAGTTCCTGTGGTTAATGAGCGTCAGTCATGAAGACGCAACTACAGTTGGCAGTTCCATCATGATCCTCCCGTGGCTATAAGGCCCTATCTCATATATATTGTGACAAGTCGGCGGTGATGGGGGCACAAACGGGCTTGGCGGCCAACACGGGCTTTATTCAACCATGTGTTACTCATTTAGTACCTCGCATGGCTGGTGCCACTCCGGTGCCGGAGCCGTGTCCCTGCTCTCTCCCTCCTTTCTTTGTCTCTCTGCTTCCAGCTCTGCGTTTCCGCCGAGTTCGCCGCGTGCGTCAGTCGGCATGTCAGTCATTGTTCCCCGGACCCGGCTCCACGACGCGATGTATAGAAGACTTGGCCAGACTAACACACCTGAGGCCGACCACTAATCAGGCTCTGCACTGCGTCTGCACCCCCTCCACCCACCCACGTCATTTTGAGCCCCATGGGCGGTCAAAATGACCGCCACGGTTTTCAAACTCTATATTGTGTCAGAATAAATACCCAGTTGAGATATCAATGCATTACATATGTTAGTATGTCTGTTATGAAACTAACTGACACCAAAAGTAACATTTTAATACTATTTTTCAAACAATTTAAAATGGCGGCTGTCCAGCATGTGTAAATCCTGCAGCGCCTCAGTGGTAGTCATGGTGCGTCTGTAACGGCATCTGTAACCAGACATGTTGGACATAATCACACATCAAGTTTAGACTATTTCTCTCCACTGGAGGGCGCTAGTGTGTTTCTAGGGCAGAGCAACGAACTTCACGAAGGAAATGACGCCGCCAACACACGTCATCAATACTGACACGACGCGCACCATCAATTACGAGCCGTCTTTTTGACCGCTCGTGGTCGTTTTTGGTTGCTCTTTAGGCAGATTTTTGTGCAATTGATCTAAAACTCATTTTAATGCAAATATATGCAGCGTGAGGAGCATTCGGGGTGCGGCAGGTCTGTGTCTTTTTTCTCGCAAAGTTAATAAACGTTGAAAGTCCAAAACCGTCAAAATGACGGCCTTGGTCGGTGTAGTGCGAAAACCACCTGCCCAACATTGTGTCGGTCCCACCTCGTGCCACCAAAGCAGCTCTGACCTGTTGGTCATGGACTCCACAGGACCTCTGAAGGTGTCCTCTGGTATCTGGCACCAAGACGTTAGCAGCCGATCCTTAAGGCCCTGTACGCTGCGAGGTGGGGCCTCCACGGGTCGGACTTGTTTTTCCAGCACATCCCACAGATGCTGTACTGGACTGAGATCTGGGGAATTTGGAGGCCAAGGCAACACCTTGAAGTCTTTATCGTGTTCCTCAAACCGTTCCTGAACAATGTGTGCAGAGAGGCAGGGAGCTGAAAGAGGCGGCTGCCATCAGGGAACACTGTTGCCATGAAGGGGTGACCCTGGTCTGCAACCATGTCAGGTATTCAGAGAAGGTGAACCAGCTCATCTGGATACGTCCCTGGACTGATACGCTTCACCATCATCTAAGTGATATATATATATTTATAGAGGGAGAGGGGGAGAGAGACACACACACACTGCTTTGTGTCTGTGCTGGTATGTGAGTGTGTGTGCGCGTGATTGCCCTGATGTGTGTAATTGCTTCTGTAATTGGTGGAGTGTTGTGTATTTTGTACATCCATGTAGTTCACCATTAGCGAGAAAACGTGTTGGTGCGAGGCTCCAGCATCCCCGCGACCCCGACAGCCGGGTTACTGGTTTGGATAATGGATGGATGGATGGATGGATGGATGGATGGATGGATGGATGGATGGATGGATGGATGGTGCCACACATGTATATACATGGGAAATGTATGTGTTTCTGCAAATGGCCGTGGTTACAGAGAAGGCATGTTTATGTATCTCTAAATATGCATACCTGCTTGTGAGAGCGTGCCAGTCTCGGAGCGGAGAGGATTCTGGTATAAATCAAGCGCTGTAATTGGTCAGGAGTCATAAAGCAGCAGGAGGTCCCGCCTTAGGCTGCTACTAATTGGCTGCCTGCAGCGCAGTGTGACGCACCGCTGGCCCTAACTGTGAGTCACTCAGAGACACTAATGTTAACACTGGATCATCAACAGGTGTGTGTGTGTGTGTGTGAGAGAGAGAGAGAGACAGAGAGAGACAGAGAGAGACAGAGAGACAGAGACAGAGAGAGAGAGAGAGAGAGAGAGACAGAGAGAGAGAGAGAGAGAGAGAGAGAGACAGAGAGAGACAGAGAGAGACAGAGAGAGACAGAGAGAGACAGAGAGAGAGAGAGAGAGAGAGAGAGACAGAGAGAGAGAGAGAGACCTTTGACCTTTAACCAAGCCTTTAATGTTTCAATTCTTCAGTCACATCAAGATAACATCAACACAAAAACTCATATACATAGTGGAAAAACACAACAATCGCCATACACAGTAAAAACAAAGGATACACCTTCCCCCTATTTCCCCTTTTTTCAAAAGATTAAGAATAAGCACTTGGTCTTCCACTGTGCACAGCACATCCCATGTCCCCACATAGAAATAAATCCTTCTAGGTTTGAACTAAGGTTGAAGAACATGAACTCTATTTTCAGCCGAGCAGCCAGTAGACCCCTGAACATGAGCATGGCGTCTGTGGACCCTGTGCCTTTCATCTTGTTCCTTCTGCTAAGCCAAATGCTCATTTTCGCCTGTCCTATCAAAAAAATTAACCAAGGTGATACGTCTGCACTGTGCTGCCATGTACCTCGGACCAAAGACAAACAGGCTGTCCGCAAGAACCTCTCCTAAACCTCTGAGCCACCGCTGCAGTACAGAGAAAAGAGGGCCCAACCTGGGACATCTAAGCCATAAGTGCTGTAGGGTTTCCTCATCATTGCAGAAAGAGCATTGACTCCCTACCCCTAGGATCAAAGTGTGCCACATGTCTGTTCGTAGCCACAGCCCCGTGTACCACCCTCCACTGTAGATCCGCAGTGCGTTTCTCAATGGGGGGTTTGTACAAGGACCTCCAGCTGCCCCTGGGGGATGAGCCTGGTGCCAACAAACTCAACCACCTCGACTCCTGCACACCGGCTAGTGATGTTCTGTTGAGAACCTTTACAGTGACTGCGTACAAGGCCTTCTGTGACGTGCTTGAGAGGTCATGTAGTTCCGGCGTTTTGAAGGACAGAATGGCCCCCTTCACTTCTTCCTGCTCCTCCACTGCCGCACGGACTGACAAAGATGGAAAGACAGGCAGCATAGCTGGCTGATCCTCTCCACACTCCGCTCCTAGTACCTCCCTGAAGAAGCCAGGAAGTGCACTGATCACTTCCCCCAACAATCTCTCCATCAAACGAGGAGATTTAAAGCCAGTCTCTTGGCTCAAAATGCCCTCCGTCTTCCACTGTCCTCCTGATCTGAGACACGCTAATTTCGTAAGTCCAGCTCTTATGAGGGATCTCTGTACACTTGCGGAGCTGAGCATCCTGCAGTGTATCAGTGGGTTATGGAACAGTGGTTCCTCCCCGGCACTGCCATAGAGCTGGGAGTAGTCCCTGTTGGTGCGCAAGACCGTTCTCCAAGCGCGGAGAACAGATTGATAGAAGGGTGTTGTCGTGAAATCCATGCCAGCCAGGTCCAGAAAGAACAGGTGTTTGTCATAGTTCAGGTTCATGACCCTCCGAAGCAACACAGACGCCGTTTCACTCCAAAGTCGCTGGTCATGGTATAAAAGGCGCTGCACAGTTTGAAGGCGAAAGGCCATGATGCGACTGCGGAGGTCAATCAGGCCCTGGCCTCCTTCCAGCACTGGTAGGAACAGTACAGCAGACTTGGTCCAGTGAAAGCCTCCCCAGAAGAAGTCCACTAGCGTCTTCTGTACTTCCCGTATGAGCGTGTCCGGAGGTTCTAAAACTGTAAACCGGTGCCAGAACATCGAGGCAATCAAGTTGTTGACAATCAAGACCCTCCCCCTATAGGACAACTGAGGCTGGATCCAAGTCCACCTAGACAATCGGGCACTGACCTTCTCGGTTAAACCCTCCCAGTTTTTGCTCAGGAAGCGGTCACTGCCTAGAAAGACACCTAGGCATTTTATCCCGTCTGTATTCCACTGCAGCTCCGCTGGTAATGTCGGCTTTTCTCTATTGTTCCACTCCCCCAGCAAGAGGCCTTCGGATTTTGACCAATTAACCTTTGCAGAGGAAGCTTGTTCGTATAAGGCCAATTTCTGTTTGAGAAATTGTACATCGTTTTGGGTTGTTATGAAAACCGTGACATCATCAGCGTATGCTGATAAGCTAACTGCAGTGGTGATCTTCCCTGAAAAGGTTAGCCCTGGGAGCCCCTGCCTGAGCTGAAATAAAAGTGGTTCAATGGCCAGGGAGTACAGCATCCCAGATAAGGGACAACCCTGTCTGATACCTCTCCTAACAGAGACAGGTCGGCTGAGTCCACCTCCTACCTTCAACAGAACACTGGCTCCGGAATACAACAACCTGATCCAGTTAACAAATTTATCCCCAAAACCAAAACCTTTTAGTGTTTTGAACAGATAGCAATGATCTATCCTGTCAAAAGCCTTCTCTTGATCTAAGGAAAGCAGGCCAACATCCAGCTCCTGGAGCTTAGATATGGCAATAATGTCACGTATCAAAAGAAGATTATCCTTAATCGGTCAGGAACACAGTACGTCTGGCTGTAATGTACAACCGTGTCCATACACTGTTTGAGTCTATTTGAAAAGCATTTTGCAATGATCTTATAGTCAGTACACAACAATGAAACTGGCCTCCAGTTTTTTAGTAGGCCAAGATCTCCCTTTTTTGGTAGCAGTGTCAGGACAGCCCGTCTACAACTCAAAGGTAGAGTTCCAGAGTTCAAACATTCTTTAAAAACATCATGTAAGTCTCGTCCAATGTGAGTCCAAAACTTCTTGTAGAACTCTGAAGGAAGTCCATCAACTCCAGAGGCTTTGCCACAGCTGAGCTGCTGAACCGCCGCAGACATCTCATCAAAGGAGACGGGGGACTCCAGCGAAGTCACCTGTGTTTCACCCAGCTGAGGCAGTCCCTCCAGTATCTCCCCCACACAGCCAGAGTCACAGGTCTCCGCACTGAACAGGCTGCTGTAGAAGTCTATGGCCAACTTCCTCATCTCTGATGGATCAGTTGTTGTTGCCCCACTGGGAAGTTTGAGGTGCATCATCACATTGTTCTTTCTAATTTTCTTCTCGAGTTTAAAGAAAAAAGAAGTTGGAGCATCTATGTCTTTGATGGTGGCAAGTCGGGTCCTGATTAAAGCGCCCTTTGCTCTCTCATGTAGGAACCTACCTAAAGCCTTCCTCCTACTTTCCAAAGTGCTGCTGTCACCATCATGTCCAATAATTACTTCGCTTTCTAATATCCTAATTTCTCTCTCTAATTCATCAAGACAAAGTTTCTCCACACCGAGAGTGTGTTGTTTGTATTGCTGACAGAAAATCCTAATTTGTGTTTTTCCTACCTCCCACCATCGAGCTAAGCTCTCAAAATCCCTCTTCCTCAGCCTCCAATGACTCCAGAAGTCAGAGAAGAACTGACAGAAGGCTTTATCCTGCGTTAGCCGCACATCGAAGTGCCAGTGGGAACAGTGTCGAAATTGAACTTGTAAAGAAAAATCTGCCACTACTAAATGGTGATCTGAAAATCCCACAGGTGATATCGTGGACTTAATCAACCTGTTGCTGTATGTTTGATTGAGGTAAATCCTGTCCAACCTGGCTGCCCTCACACTACCCTCCGCAGCTTTTACCCATGTGTACTGCCTAACTGTTGGATTAAGTGTCCTCCAAACATCCGTAAGGTCGTTTTCTGCAACCACAGTGGACAGAAAAGAAGCTGACGGTGGATGGGGCTCTTCTGAGTTTCTGTCAACTGTAGGGTGTGTAGTGCAATTCCAGTCTCCTCCCACCACTATGATTGAGCCACTATTAAATTGTTTGAGTTTATCCCTCAGTTTGCTAAACAATCTCAAGCGACCAGTGCCTGTATTATAAGCATATACATTTATAAACACAAAGGGTATTTCTTGGATTGTTGCCTGAACTACCTGGATCCTGCCCTGCTCCACTTCACATGTCAAAACATTTGTCAAAAGGAGGCGCTGCGAGAAGAGAACAGCTACACCTGCACTAAAGTTGGTACCATGGCTCAAAAAAAACCTGGCCTGCCCAACTCATTCCCCACTCTATCTCGTTGTCTGCAGAGCCGTGTGTTTCCTGTAGGAAGAGCACATCTATGTTCTTAGCTCTAATCAGCTCAGCTACCACACCTCGCTTAACTCTATCCCGTCCTCCATTAATATTTAGACTCCCTACTCGCAAACCGTCCATTAAAAGAAAAGAGAAAAGGAAGGATAAGACAGTGAAAACTTTCCAAGAGGGAAAAAAAAAACTCCTTTTGTATATCACATATATTTCAGTTTTGTACATGTAAAGAAACCTTTCCTCGCTTTTCTTTCCTGAGTTTCGTTAGAATCTTACTGAGCTCTTCATATCCAGCTGTTTTTCTAATTTTCATAACAGAACTAACAAACCTGTCCACATCCGAGAAGAAATCTGTTACATCCACAGACTGTCTGCCATAGGTTTCGTCAAGGAAATCATTAATCTCTTTCAATGAGTATGACTGCTGATCACCTTGCGACACAATATCAGCAAACTGAGATAGGCCATCATCCTCTAACATGTCCTCATCTTCATTTCCAGCGTTTTCACAGTGTGACTCACCTGCAGAGACCTGACTCTCAGCCTCGGCTGGGTGACTGTCTCCCGCTGGTTCTGTCTGTCCTCCGTCTCTGCATACATCCGCATCCTGTGCTTCAGTACCACTCAAATTACCATCATTTACAGTATTGCTGTCCTTTTCAGTTGTTACATTTCCTTCCGTACCAGGTTGCGGATCACCGGTTGCGGTATCTCCTGCCGCCTGCTGCGCAGTTTGCGGGCTACCGCCCTCAGCGGCGCCTCCTGGCGGCGGCTCGCCTGTACTGCTGCCCGCTGTGGGCTCCCTGTGCGGGCAGGATGAGCGTTTGTGGCCGACATCGCCGCACTCAAAACACTTCATGCTGCCAGAACTCGCGTACAAAGTGTAGAAGCCGTGTTCGTATTTGACCTTAAATGACACTTGTAGATGTTCTGAGGGATCATTTAAATACATGAAGGCCTGTCTCCGCAGGGAGGTAACATGCTGCAGTCTGGCGTCGCCACAACCCAGACGGACTGTTCTGAACCCACCAGCAAACTTCCCGAAACGACCCAGTTCTTTCTCAATGAGCTCGTTCGGGATAAACGGAGGTACGCCTGACACGGTAACACGTGTCGACGGCATAAACAATGGCGAGACGGCTACAAACAAATCGTCCAGCACCAGGCCTCTCTCGACCAGCAGGGGGACTAAACGCTCCTCTCGGAGAAAAGCCACCACGGCTTTGTTCATCCGAGAGCCGTAGGTGATGTTCTCATAACCGACCTGTTCTCCTGCAGCCAGGAGAACCTGTTCCACAGTGCACCGCGGGTCGACCACGACTCTAACCCCGTGTCTGATAGACAGGGGAGGCGAGCCCTCACCGGGGAGGGACGCCATACTGCACACCACCAACCTCCCACCAGCCACTCCAGTCACTTTCCAACAACCAACGACGAAGTAAAATTAAACTTCCCTCACATTACCATGTAGAGAAGAAAAGAAAAGAAAAGAAAAGAAAAGTGAAAGCAGTAGAGAACAAGTGAATTAAGCCAAAAAACACGCTCAAGCTCATTCAACGCCCTCACTCACGCTGACGTACCCAACCTTCCCGCATGCAGTGCAGAGAGAGAGAGAGAGAGAGAGAGAGAGAGAGAGAGAGAGAGAGAGAGAGAGAGAGAGAGAGACAGAGAGAGAGAGACAGACAGACAGACAGAGAGAGAGAGAGAGAGAGAGAGAGAGAGAGAGACAGACAGACAGAGAGAGAGAGAGAGAGAGAGAGAGAGACAGACAGACAGACAGACAGAGAGAGAGACAGAGAGAGAGAGAGAGAGAGAGAGAGAGACAGAGAGAAAGACAGACAGAGAGACAGAGAGGGAGAGAGGGAGGGAGGGAGAGAGAGGGAGAGAGAGAGACAGAGACAGAGAGAGAGAGAGAGAGAGAGACAGAGAGAGAGACAGAGACAGAGAGAGAGAGAGAGAGAGAGACAGACAGAGAGACAGAGAGAGAGACAGAGAGAGAGCGTGCAGGTGGGCAAAAAGAGTGAACCAAGTAATCAGACCCTATAGCCACACTACTACTACTACTACAACTGCTACTACTACTACTACCACTACTACTACTACTACTTTCGGCTGCTCCCGTTAGGGGGCGCCACAGCAGATCATCTGTTTCCATCTCTTCCTGTCTTCTGCATCTTCCTCTGTCTCACCAGCCACCTGCATGTCCTCCCTCAGCACATCCATAAACCTCCTCTTTGGCCTTCCTCTTCTCCTCTTCCCTGGCAGCTCCATATTCAGCATCCTTCTCCCAGTATACCCAGCATCTCTCCTCCACACATGTCCACACCATCTCAATCTTGTCTCTCTTGCTTTGTCTCCAAACCGTCCAACCTGAGCTGTCCCTCTAATATACTCCTTCCTAATCCTGTCCTTCTTCATCACTCCCAATGAAAATCTTATCATCTTCATCTCTGCCACCTCCAGCTCCTCCACCTCCTGTCTTTTCATCAGTGCCACTGTCTCCAAACCATACAACATAGCTGGTCTCACCACCATCTTGTAAACCTTCCCTTTAACTCTTGCTGGTACCTTCTGTCACACATCACTCCTGACACTCTTCTCCACCCACTCCACCCTGCCTGCACTCTCTTCTTCACCTCTCTCCTGCACTCCCCGTTACTTTGGACAGTTGACCCCAAGTATTTAGACTCATCCACCTTCGTCACCTCTACTCCTTGCATCCTCACCATTCCTCTGCCCCCCCCCCCATGTCTGTTTGGACGAGGACGTTCTTCATGGACAAACTAATGTGTCTCTTCTCTTTCTGTGTGCTTATAAGAAAAATAATTCACGTAATTTGTAAGAAAATGTCTGGGGGGTAGTAAGAGAAACAACACACCCTTCATTCAGTCGGAGTCCAGCAGGATTGATAATGATCGGAGCACTCTGTAGACTACACAGCGTCAAGGCTTCGTCCAAACACGTTCACAGCAAGCCGTTGTTACCCATCCGGCCATTATCCAGGCCACTTATCCTACATAGGGTGATGGGAAGCTGGGGCCTATCCCAGCAGCCACTGGGCGGCAGGGGGGAGACACCCTAGACAGGCCGCCAGGCCGCCACAGGGCCATTACTCTTACTCTTATTCTTCTTATTGTTGTTGTTGTTATTATTATTGTTGTTGTTATTGTTGTTGTTATTATTAGTGTTGTTGTTATTATTGTTATTGTTATTATTGTTGTTGTTATTATTATTATTGTTGTTGTTATTATTATTATCGCTGTTGTTGTTGTTATTGTTATTATTGTTATTATTATTGTTATTATTATTATTGGTGTTGTTGTTATTATTATCATTATTATTGTTGTTATTATTGTTATTTTTGCTGTTGTTGTTTTGTTGTTATTATTATTATCATTATTATTTTTATTATTATTATTATTATCATTATTATCATTATTATTTTTATTATTATTATTATTATTATCATTATTATTATTATTTTTATTATTATTATTATTATTATTATTATTATTATCATTTTTATTATCATTATTATCATTATTATTTTTATTATTATTATTATCATTATTATTTTTATTATTATTATTATTATCATTATTATCATTATTATTATTATTATTATTATCATTATTATCATTATTATTTTTATTATTATTATTATTATTATTATCATTATTATCATTATTATTATTATTATTATTATTAGGAAGTGGTGTCTTTCCATGAGTCCAGGGGAAGACGCCACATTTGTCCATCTTGGGTGTCCATGTAACAGGAGCACCAGTGAGACTCGTGAGCCGGCTGCCACGGTGACACAGCCTCCACCACCTAGTCCGTCAGCAGAACCCTGAGGAATTGGCCTCTGTGTTCTCAGCTGTCAGTCCGTCTGCAGAACCCTGAGGAACTGGCCTTTGTGTTCTCAGCTCTCAGTCCGTCTGCAGAACCCTGAGGAACTGGCCTTTGTGTTCTCAGCTCTCAGTCCGTCTTCAGAACCCTGAGGAACTGGCCTCTGTGTTCTCAGCTTTCAGTCCGTCTGCAGAACCCTGAGGAACTGGCCTCTGTGTTCTCAGCTGTCAGTCCGTCTGCAGAACCCTGAGGAACTGGCCTTTGTGTTCTCAGCTCTCAGTCCGTCTTCAGAACCCTGAGGAACTGGCCTCTGTGTTCTCAGCTTTCAGTCCGTCTGCAGAACCCTGAGGAACTGGCCTCTGTGTTCTCAGCTCTCAGTCCGTCTGCAGAACCCTGAGGAACTGGCCTCTGTGTTCTCAGCTCTCAGTCCGTCTGCAGAACCCTGAGGAACTGGCCTCTGTGTTCTCAGCTTTCAGTCCGTCTGCAGAACCCTGAGGAACTGGCCTTTGTGTTCTCAGCTCTCAGTCCGTCTGCAGAACCTGTTTCTCTTTCTTGCCACCCCTCCATGGAACAACTAATGACAAACTCAGCCATTATTTTCACCAACTCCATTAAACATCTTGACTACAAACTTAGAAAACCCCTTCACACGCCAGCGAAGGGTTTTCATTGTGAACACACGCACACGCACACACACGCACACGCACACACACACACACACACACTTACCCGTGTGTGTGTGTGTGTGTGTGCGTGTGTTTACAGTTGTTTACAGTCGCAGGACTCAGATCAATGGCTCGTGTTAATTAGCGGCTGTAATAATTCAATCGATGTCCCCTCTGTGAGGAGCGTCATTACTGCACGCGCTATGAGACCACCGCGCCCGCCTGACAGCACCACCCCCTCTCTGCAGCCTCGTGTGTGTGCGTGTGTGTGCGTGTGCGTGTGCGTGTGTGTGAGTGTGTGTGAGTGATCTGGACCTGAAGAAGATGAAGTGAGGGAAGACAAGCAGATCAATGCAATTGATCTGCTCCATTAACCAGTAAGCAGCGAATGAACAGAGAGCCCTGGCTGAGTGTGTGTGTGTGTGTGTCTGTGTGTGTGTGTGTGTGTGTGTGTGTGTGTGTGTGTGTGTGTGTGTGTGTGTGTGTGTGTGTGTGTGTGTGACTATAGCTCCTGCCGGAAACGCGTCCTTTACCAGTCTCCGCCCTACCGAGTATCCCCCGAGTCGATACGTTTTCATAACGGTGAAGTATGGCAACGCCACGTGCCGCTGTGAACAAGTAGGTTGCCGAGTCGAACTCTCAAACGTTACATTACGCGCCATTTTCCCACTTCCGCTTTGGCGGCGCCAATTCACGTTTGCAGCGGCCTCGCCCAGCGCTGGTGTGGGAGGATGGCGGCGCGAAGGTGCGCTTGCGGCGGCCTCGCCCAGGACAGTCTGTGCGGTGTCTTCGTCCACGTCCGGGTTTTGTTTTGTCCTCGTTTGACGGCTGCTGGGGGAGCTGGAGCTGGATCGGCTGGGAGAGCTGGAGCTGGATCGGCTGGGAGAGCTGGAGCTGGATCAGCTGGGGGAGCTGGAGCTGGATCGGCTGGGGGAGCTGGAGCTGGATCGGCTGGGAGAGCTGGAGCTGGATCAGCTGGGGGAGCTGGAGCTGGATCGGCTGGGGGAGCTGGAGCTGGATCGGCTGGGGGAGCTGGAGCTGGATCGGCTGGGGGAGCTGGAGCTGGATCGGCTGGGGCAGACCGGCAGTTCCGACCGTCATCCTGGCGTTTGCTCTGTTGGACGGTGACTGTTTTTGGGATATGTTGGGCATATATGTGTTGTGTAGTTTGTGTAGTTTGGATGTGTATCCTTGTAGCAGGGATAAGTGTTTTCACACCGAACATAATGTGGAGTATCCTTGTAATGACACCCTTCGTTGACCCTCTGAAATCCCGAGCCGGAGTGTTGAACTAGTTGCCATTGCAGTGACGTCACTATTCAACACATTTCATGGTGAATCAACACATATATACGGGTGTAGAAATACATAGTTGCGCGGGGCACGAGTATTACAGCGGTTTTGGGTGCAGCATGTCCTCTGCACCACTTGCTGCATATGAACCTCCGCCGCCCTTCCCCCCGGTGCAGCGATTCTGTGATGAGCTGAAGAGAAAGAAAGAAAGAGAGAAAGAAAGAAGATTGAGGTCTTTTCTGCCTGCCAGATTTGAGGAGTCAGGCTGCCTGACCAGAGAGAGACAGAAAGAGAAAGAGAGAAAATCTCCAGGTGCTTAATCCACCTGCGCCGACACGGAGAGGAGCAGGGCGGAGGGGAGGCGAAGAAAGAAGGCCTGATGGAGACTGTCGAGTAAGAGGTTGTGAAGGAGACGAGCAAAGGTGCGTGATGGAGGCGGAGGAGAATGGGATGTGGAGAGGAGAGAAAAGAGGACGGGCAGTTAATCCCGGTAACCAATGAGATGATGAAGGAAGAAAGAGAAAAGACGTGTTAATCCAAGTCGTCCTTCACACAGACGGACTCTCTCTCTCTGTTGGTCCCGAGTCAACATGGCGGCGCAGCCGGCGAGGCTTTGTGCGGCCCGTCCGCTGCAGCCAGGCACAAACCAGGATGTCAGCAATTACCCATGTCCATAGCCATATGAATCACAAACCAGGCTGTCAGCAATTACCCATGTCCATAGCCATATGAATCACAAACCAGGCTGTCAGCAATTACACATGTCCATAGCCATATGAATCACAAACCAGGCTGTCAGCAATTACACATGTCCATAATCATATGAATCACAAACCAGGCTGTCAGCAATTACACATGTCCATAATCATATGAATCACAAACCAGGCTGTCAGCAATTACACAGGTCCATAGCCATATGAATCACAAACCAGGCTGTCAGCAATTACACATGTCCATAACCATATGAATCACAAACCAGGCTGTCAGCAATTACACATGTCCATAGCCATATGAATCACAAACCAGGCGGTCAGCAATTACACATGTCCTTAACCATATGAATTACAAACCAGGCTGTCAGCAATTAAACATGTCCATAACCATATGAATCACAAACCAGGCTGTCAGCAATTACACATGTCCATAGCCATATTAATGGAGGCATTTGCAGAAGACGGTTTCACCTGCCTTTGGTTCTCGTGTGATTTCACATCGCCATTTCTATTGTTGCTGACGGGACTCCTGCAGAACAGACACACCGACAGACACAGAGCTGGCTTAAATGTCCACTTCCGGTGTGGGAAGATGGCGGCGCGAACTTCCACTGTCCACGTCTGGGTTTGCGTCTTCGTCTGAGGGCTGGGGGGAGCTGGCGCTGGATGGGCTGGGGGAGCCTGGTCTGCTGCGTCCTGTGGGCCCAGGAGACCGCGGCCCTGCCCGAAGAGGCAGTACCGAGGGCGGTCTGACGGGACACGGAAGCGGGGCAGGCTAAGCTAGCTGCTAGCCCATGCAGACCGGCAGATCCGGTAACACCTGACACAGTCGCCTGGCGGTGACTGTGTTTTAGTGTCGTCGTGTGGAGTGCGGGGAGGTGTATCGGAGGTGCCTGGCTGGGGGAGCTGGCGTAAGATCGGCTGGGGGAGCCTGGTCTGCCGCCTCCGGGGGGCCCAGGGACCACGGCCCTGCCTGGAGCTGCGCCCGAAGAGGAAACGCGGAGGGCGGTCTTACAGGACGTGGAAGCGGGGCAGGCTAAGCTAATTGCTAGCCCATGCAGACCGGCAGTTCTGACAGTCATCCTGGGTGGCGTTCGTTCTCTTGGACAATTATTATTATCATTATTGTTATTATTATTATTATCATTATTATTATCATTATTATTATTATTGTTATTATTATTATTATTATTGTTGTTGTTGTTGGATATGTAGGTTACCTGTGTTTTTGTGGTTTTTGTAGGTTTTTTGTAGTTTGGGTGTGTGTGTTCCTGTAGGTTTGGATGTGTCTGTGTCGTTGTGTTGCACTGCGGTGGGCTGGGGAACCACGTTTCATTTCACTTCAGGTACACAACTGCTACATTCAATGAAGTGACAAATAAATGTTCCTGATCCTGATTCCTACTCGGCAAGGTACACGGCAGCCATGATAATGATGCGGTTCTCTGACCCTCCCTGTTAAGGTTCTGATGCAGTTCTCTGACCCTCCTTGTTAAGGTTCTGATGCCGTTCTCTGACCCTCCCTGTTAAGGTTCTGATGCAGTTCACTGACCCTCCCTGTTAAGGTTCTGATGCAGTTCACTGACCCTCCCTGTTAAGGTTCTGATGCAGTTCACTGACCCTCCTTGTTAAGGTTCTGATGCAGTTCACTGACCCTCCCTGTTAAGGTTCTGATGCAGTTCTCTGACCCTCCTTGTTAAGGTTCTGATGCAGTTCACTGACCCTCCCTGTTAAGGTTCTGATGCAGTTCTCTGACCCTCCTTGTTAAGGTTCTGATGCAGTTCACTGACCCTCCCTGTTAAGGTTCTGATGCAGTTTTCTGACCCTCCCTGTTAAGGTTCTGATGCAGTTCTCTGACCCTCCCTGTTAAGGTTCTGATGCAGTTCACTGACCCTCCCTGTTAAGGTTCTGATGCAGTTTTCTGACCCTCCCTGTTAAGGTTCTGATGCAGTTCTCTGACCCTCCCTGTTAAGGTTCTGATGCAGTTCTCTGACCCTCCCTGTTAAGGTTCTGGTCACCCGACTCGAGTAGAGACAACGCGTGGGTGACGTGATAACTCCTACTCCTTACCTAGCTTTCAAGTACAGACATGGACACATCACCTCCACACACACACACACACGCACACACACGCACACACACGCGTAGGCATGTTGCAGGCTGGCATTTAAGGTAATGATATGGAAATAAAGTGGCGGCAGCAGCGGCAGCAGGAGCAGCAGCGGCAGCGGCAGCGGCATATCAAACCTCCCCTTGACATTTCCAGGCCGACAATGGAGACGCTGCTGCCGCTCGCCTGGGCTGTTTTTATTAAGCTTGTCTGTCTTACATCTGACTGGCGTCACACGCACGTTCCTCCTGCCACGCTCCCTCTTCCTCTCACGCCTCTTAAGATGTCACGATAGCGTTCAAAACACAGAAGTAAGAAAGAGCCTTTGTTTTTTTCCTGTTTTGTTTTTGTTATTCCGCCTCAAGCCACATCTCCGTGAGGCTCTTCACATTCATTATTCAGGAGGGCGAAACAGTGATGCCGTTGACTGCCATGCCAAGAGAAACATCTCTCCTTGTTGCTCGCGTGAGTGGATAAGTTAATGATAACTCACCGTTTAGTGATGAAGGGCAGGAAAAAGGAGGGGGTGGGGGGTAAGAGAGGAGAGAGATAATGGTTGCTCCGAACAGATTAATCACAGACATTTAGAGGGAGGATCAAACAGAAGCTACCTGCTGTTTGACGGACAGACAGGGGTGGAAAAAAGGGAGGGAGAGAGGGAGAGGAGAAAGTCTTTAAGACGAAGGGAGTGAATGAGGAATTTGTGTATTTGCACATGGAGACACATGGGTGCCTTTTTGGAGAGAAAATCGATAGAAGGTTCACTGTAGAGATCACAGTCCATTTCTCTCTCACGGCTTCTCCCTCTCTCCTCTGTCACTGCTTTTCTCACCTTGTAACTACACTACAGCTCTCCATCGCACCGGACGAACCCCTGGAACCACCAAGTAGAACCTGGAACCACCTGGAACCTTGTGACCACACTTCTCCTCTCCATCCTACCGGATGAACCTCTGGAACTACCAACTAGAATCTGGAGCCACTGGGAACTGGAAACTGGTAGCCACACTACATTTCTCCATCCGACCTGATGAACCTCTGGAACCACCATATAGAACCTGGAACCACCTGGAACCTTGTAACCACACTTCATCTGTCCATCATACCGGACGAACTCCTGGAACCACCAAATAGAACCTGGAACCACCTGGAACCTTGTGACCACACTTCTCCTCTCCATCCTACCTGATGAACCTCTGGAACTACCAACTAGAATCTGCAGCCACTGGGAACTGGAAACTGGTAGCCACACTACATCTCTCCATCCGACCTGATGAACCTCTGGAACCACCAAATAGAACCTGGAACCACCTGGAACCTTGTAACCACACTTCATCTGTCCATCATACCGGACGAACTCCTGGAACCACCAAACAGAACCTGGAACCACCTGGAACCTGGAACCTTGTAACCACACTACAGCTCCCCATCCTACCTGATGAACCCCTGGAACCACCATATAGAACCTGGAACCATCTGGAACCTTGTAACCACACTTCATCTGTCCATCATACCGGACGAACTCCTGGAACCACCTGGAACCTTGTGACCACACTTCTCCTCTCCATCCTACCGGATGAACCTCTGGAACTACCAACTAGAATCTGGAGCCACTGGGAACTGGAAACTGGTAGCCACACTACAGCTCTCGAACCGACCTGATGAACCACTGGAACCACCAAATAGAACCTGGAACCACCTGGAACCTTGTGACCACACTTCTCCTCTCCATCCTACCAGATGAACCTCTGGAACTACCAACTAGTATCTCGAGCCACTGGGAACTGGAAACTGGTAGCCACACTACATCTCTCCATTCGACCTGATGAACCTCTGGAACCACCAAATAGAACATGGGACCACCTGGAACCTGGAACCTTGTAACCACACTACAGCTCCCCATCCTACCTGATGAACCCCTGGAACCACCATATAGAACCTGGAACCATCTGGAACCTTGTAACCACACTTCATCTGTCCATCATACCGGAAAAACTCCTGGAACCACCAAATAGAACCTGGAACAACCTGGAACCTTGTGACCACACTTCTCCTCTCCATCCTGCCTGATGAACCTCTGGAACTACCAACTAGAATCTGCAGCCACTGGGAACTGGAAACTGGTAGCCACACTACATTGCTCTCCATCCGACCTGATGAACCTCTGGAACCACCAAATAGAACCTGGAACCACCTGGAACGTTGTGACCACACTTCATCTGTCCATCATACCGGACGAACTCCTGGAACCACCAAATAGAACCTGGGACCACCTGGAACCTGGAACCTTGTAACCACACTACAGCTCCCCATCCTACCTGATGAACCCCTGGAACCACCATATAGAACCTGGAACCATCTGGAACCTTGTAACCACACTTCATCTGTCCATCATACCGGACAAACTCCTGGAACCACCAAATAGAACCTGGAACCACCTGGAACCTTGTGACCACACTTCTCCTCTCCATCCTGCCTGATGAACCTCTGGAACTATCAACTAGAATCTGGAGCCACTGGGAACTGGAAACTGGTAGCCACACTACATCTCTCCATCCGACCTGATGAACCTCTGGAACCACCAAATAGAACCTGGAACCACCTGGAACCTTGTGACCACACTTCTCCTCTCCATCCTACCTGATGAACCGCTGGAACTACCAACTAGTATCTCGAGCCACTGGGAACTGGAAACTGGTAGCCACACTACATCGCTCCATCCGACCTGATGAACCCCTGGAACCACCATATAGAACCTGGAACCATCTGGAACCTTGTAACCACACTTCATCTGTCCATCAGACCGGACGAACTCCTGGAACCACCAAATAGAACCTGGAACCACCTGGAACCTTGTAACCACACTACAGCTCCCCATCCTACCTGATGAACCCCTGGAACCACCAAATAGGACCTGGAACCACCTGGAACCTTGTAACCACGCTACTTCTCTCCATCCTACCCAATGAACCCCTGGAACCACCAAACAGGTCAATTTGTCAAACACCAAAGCACGACTGGTATGTGAAAATGACCGATTTCTACATCTGCTAAAATGAGTGCCATGCTCGGCATGAAAGGCACAAACTGAGGAAGCCTCTTGGATTAGAGGCGAAACGTCTTCACGGATATATACCAAGTCCAGTTGCACTTGTTTCAACTCCTTTGGATAACCATGACCTGGATGAATGAGAACATTCACAGACAGACTACTGTGCTCATTAACTGCGATGGGAAAAGGGCGGTCTGTTCCCCTCGTAAACCGTTTATGGTTGGTGTAAAGTTGTGGTGCCCCCCTATTTGTCCGCCATTTCACCGGGATCACCACCACTTCCGATCTTATAATTTTTTTTTACCTTAACCCCCACCCAAACACTGGCCCTAACCTTAGCCAGTCTTAAGATTTTTAGTGCAATTATGACTGTAGGATCAAGAACCTCTCGTGGTTTGCACGGATTCAAAACCTTCAAAAAACATTTGTTCTCACTATCGCCACTCGCTCGACCAACGGTGCTCTCTGTTGCTGCCTGATCTGAGTCAAACATGCGCATGCGCGACTCACATCTACGGTGGATCGGGCAGCGACCGTGTCAAAACATGTATTCGGGTATGAGTGTTGAAAGTGAACGAGAAGTCGATCGTATTTCGCAAGTCAGCAAATCGTGCACCGCTGATCTCAGCACGCGAGAACTGGAGGAACCAAAAATAATGACATGTCTTTATTTTCCCAGGGTTAGGGTTAGACCATAGGGGTCACATAGCAAACCTTTCCTTTTTGGAAAGTACAAGTTCTTATTAGACTTGGTCGCATTCGTTCGAGGGTCCGCCTAGGAGGCTGCACATCCACAGCCTGACAGGCCAAATGGTTTTATTGGGTAGGTTTTCAGCTTGAGCTCTGCTGTAAGCGGCGGGTGAGACTGAGGATGGGGAACACTAACATTTGACCAACTATCATATTTGTTTTAACGGCCTGAGCATGGCGTTTAATAGCTGCCTTTCCTTTGCTGCTCACATCAGCGTCGCCTCGGCAGGGTTTGCAAAATGCATGAAATTCATACTTGATATGATTCGTAATGACTGTATGTTCTCGTATAGGGAGGTGGTGAGTATTGGGCCAGATGTCCTACTTGCCCAAAGGAATGCGAAACGGTGCGGTGGCCTCTGGCTTCCTGGTGTAGTGATCGCCACGGGTCCATCAGGACCGTAGCGTATGGCCGCCCCTACGCAAATGTGTCCGCAGCAGCACCTTCTCGTGGTACCTCCTGTTTTCACAAAGTCTCCTGCGGGTGGGTGGGTCGATTGGACTCGTTAGCCTTGGTTGGCAGCCAGTCTAGGAGAAGGACCACTCTGATTTCAAACCCGGGTAGATGCAGCTCGTTAGCCTCGACAGGCAGTTCATCTGGGAGAAGGACAACTCTGACTTAAACCTCCGCTGCCTTGCGGGTGTACTCGTCTAGGGGAAAGGCTTCGGGAAGAAACCCTGAGGAGCAATCTGCATCCGTCTCCATTGCCAGTCGTCTCCATAGTCTTGCCACTGGTAGCAGGTGGTCTCGGACGAGAGAGTGGGGTTGATGATGCGCAACTCTTCCTCACCTTAATCATCGCGCAAGTCACCAGTCATCCATCACAGCCTGACTAGATGGTCCTCGCCGCTGCGACGGACGAAAACAACGCGTTCTCTACACCACACAGGGTTGTGTTGAGGTGTTTTGACCGACTTCTCCAGCGTCTACACATCCGTGTGAGTGTTTACACATTAAACTAAAAGACATGCCAGATCGCTGACCTGACGGGTACATAAGCCAGTAACCTGCAAAATAATACTGACGTTGAAACTGACTGCGATCTTAAATGCGCACCCCCAGAGCGCCTGCGCGCACCAGTAGCCAATAAACACGCGGGCTTCTTTCACAGTAGCCAATGAGACGCAGGGTAAAAAAAAAGTGCGCTGAATTTACGGGCGCGCACAACTTGTATTCGATGCCGTCATAAGGGGGACGGCCTTGCGCTGGACAGCTGAGAAACCAGACTGTCCACCCAAAGGCCGGACGTATGCAGGGTGCACAAGAGCCAGTAGGGCTACGTCTGGGATTTTGCATGTACTTGTGAAAAATTGCTAGTGCTGCTGGGCTAACAAGTGAAGAGTCTGCGGGTCTGTGGGGAGCAGGTGCGCTTCCCTAATGAGTCAGACATGAAACATAAACCGGAACCCACACGTTTGTCTGACTCTATTGAAGCAGCGCACATCAGGAAAACACTGGAAACTGAAGTATTAACTTTAAGCCCTTATATCCTCATACGCCAGAAGAGTGGGGTAATTGGCCAATTACAATTGGGGGAAAAGGGGGCGGGGGATACATACATAAATAAATGAAATAGTTTGCAACTGAGGCAAATAAAAGTTGGACCAACTCAAAAAGAGGAAGTGGGAAGAGGTAGGACGTAAAGACAAGGAGCTCGGGGACACAAACCACATAGCTGCTGAAGTGAACGCGTGAGAAAGGGACATTAGCCGGTATAGCAGCACTGTATAGCAGGACTGTCTGGCAGGACTGTCTGGCAGGACTGTATACCATGACTGTATAGCAAGACTGTATAGCAGGACTGTATAGCATGACTGTATAGCAGGACTGTCTGGCAGGACTGTATAGCATGACTGTATAGCAGCACTGTATAGCAAGACTGTATAGCAGCACTGTATAGCAGGACTGTCTGGCAGGACTGTATAGCATGACTGTATAGCAGCACTGTATAGCATGACTGTCTGGCAGGACATCTGGCAGGACTGTATACCATGACTGTATAGCAAGAATGTATAGCAGGACTGTATAGCATGACTGTATAGCAGGACTGTATAGCAGGAATGTATAGCATGACTGTATAGCAGGACTGTATACCATGACTGTATAGCAAGACTGTATACCATGACGGTATAGCAGGACTGTGTAGCAGGACTGTATAGCTGACTGTATACCATGACTGTATAGCAGGACTGTATACCATGACTGTATAGCAGGACTGTATACCATGACTGTATAGCAAGACTGTATAGCATGACTGTATAGCAGGACTGTGTAGCAGGACTGTATAGCATGACTGTATACCATGACTGTATAGCAAGACTGTATACCATGACTGTATAGCAGGACTGTATAGCATGACTCTTCGGCAGGACTGTATAGCAGGGCTGTATAGCATGACTGTATACCAGGACTGTATAGCAGTACTGTATAGCATGACTGTATACCAGGACTGTATAGCAGGACTGTATACCAGGACTGTATAGCAGGACTATATATCATGACTATATAGCAGGACTATCTGGCAGGACTCTATAGCCGGACTGTATAGCATGACGGTATAGCAGGACTGTATAGCAGGACTGTATAGCAGGACTGTATACCATGACTGTATAGCAGGACTGTATATCATGACTGTATAGCAAGACTGTATACCATGACTGTATAGAAGGACTGTGTAGCAGGACTGTATAGCATGACTCTATACCATGACTGTATAGCAGGACTGTATACCATGACTGTGTAGCAAGACTGTATACCATGACTGTATAGCAGGACTGTATAGCAGGACTGTATAGCATGACTCTTTGGCAGGACTGTATAGCAGGACTGTATAGCATGACTGTATACCAGGACTGTATAGCAGTACTGTATAGCATGACTGTATACCAGGACTGTATAGCAGGACTGTATACCAGGACTGTATAGCAGGACTATATATCATGACTATATAGCAGGACTATCTGGCAGGACTCTATAGCCGGACTGTATAGCGTGACTGTATAGCAGGACTGTATAGCACCACTGTATAGCAGGACTGTATACCATGACTGTATAGCAGGACTGTCTGGCAGGATTCTATAGCTGGACTGTATAGCAGGACTGTATAGCAGGACTGTATACCAGGACTGTATAGCAGCCCTGTATACCAGGACTGTATAGCAGGACTGTATAGCAGGACTGTCTGGAATGACTGTATAGCATGACTGTATAGCAGCACTGTATAGCATGACTGTATAGCAGCACTGTATAGCATGACTGTATAGCAGGACTGTATACCAGGACTGTATAGCAGGACTGTATAGCAGGACTGTACGGCAGGACTGTATAGCAGGACTGTATAGCAGGACTGTCTGGCATGACTGTATAGCAGGACTGTATAGCAGGACTGTCTGGCATGACTGTATAGCAGGACTGTATAGCAGGACTGTACAGCAGGACTGTATAGCATGACTGTATATCAGGACTGTATAGCAGCACTGTATAGCAGGACTGTATAGCAGGACTGTATAGCAGGACTGTACAGCAGGACTGTATAGCATGACTGTATAGCAGGACTGCATAGCAGCACTGTATAGCAGGACTGTATATCAGGACTGTATAGCAGGACTGTATAGCATGACCAAAACACAAGGCACACAGCAGAGATGGTTGAATGTGAGCTTCCCCAAACCTCCTTGTTGTTTATTTTATGGGAGGGGGGACAGGGCAGGGGTCCTACAACATAGACATAACATATGGAGAGCGGTAGAGATGACATCACTGAGATACCACCAGCGGGTGTATAAAAGCAACACAAAAGGAGAGAGAAGGAAGATGTGCTAATTGAGATGTGAAGGGAGACAGACGGGTGGGGGATCTATGAGGAGCAGCATGATGCAGGACGGGTGGAATGTTATGCAACACCAATTGCACCTGTCCTTTCAGGAAGGAGGTTTGTCAGCTCGCAGTTGTTGTGTCAGGCTGTTAAAGCAGAAAGACAGAAACACACACTCTGCGATGAGGAGGCGTCCCACAAGGCATCACACTCCAAATAAGCCACTGCCGAAAACATACACTCCTCTGCTGCACAGTGTGCTCATGGTGAGTCTGGTTACACTACCATGAGGGTGGTTGTGAGTCTGGTTACACTACCATGAGGGTGGTTGTGAGTCTAGTTACACTATCATGAGGGTGGTTGTGAGTCTAGTTACACTACCATGAGGGTGGTTGTGAGTGTAGTTACACTACCATGAGGGTGGTTGTGAGTATAGTTACACTACCATGAGGGTGGTTGTGAGTCTAGTTACACTACCATGAGGGTGGTTGTGAGTCTAGTTACACTACCATGAGGGTGGTTGTGAGTGTGGTTACACTACCATGAGGGTGGTTGTGAGTGTGGTTACACTACCATGAGGGTGGTTGTGAGTGTGGTTACACTACCATGAGGGTGGTTGTGAGTGTGGTCACACT
>NC_079215.1:65613315-65657162 GCF_029633865.1 Lampris incognitus
ATGGCAATCGATCCTTTATATATCACACTTAAATCTGCCAGTTTTAGTCAAGGAATTCTCAGATGTGGTTCTGAACATACACTGTCTTAAACACAACTGATATATTATTGTTTATTTCTGGTGCGATATCTACCATCCTCCCAAATATCGAATATGTAAACAGATTTGGAACTTTTTCCGTGTATAAATTGAACTTTTCAAAAAGTGAATGCTTTCCTGTAAAAAAATTAGCCCTTCGAATCCCTTAAGTACTTTCCCTTTAAGATGTCTAGGAGCAATTTCAAGTATTTAGGTTTGAATATCCGTCAATAATTATCAGAACTTTACAAAAACAATTTCCTACAGATAATTGACAAGCTTGAATTGGACCTGGAAAGGTGGAATAGATTGGGTATAGCTATTGCTGGGAGAGTAAATGGCATTAAAATGAACGTGGTTCCACACTTTTCGTATATTTTCCAATGTATGCCAGTCTTTTTACCCAAATTATTTTTTTTGTGCAATAAATAAATCAATTTCCTATTTTCTGTAGAAAGGCAGGACCCCAGGATCAGGAGAGTTCTTACAAAGGCATATATCTGTAGTTGGACTGGCACTTCCTAACCTAAAAAAAAAAACTAATATTGGGCAGCCAATATACACAAGATGACTCTCCAGATCCACGAACCAAAATTAAGTTGGCATGAATTTGAAACTAAATCCTGTACTCCTACTTTATTTTAGCTTTGCTTTCATCTAAACTGCCCATTCGGCCAACCCAATTTTCAGGTAACCCAATTGTTGTTTCCACTTTAATAATCTGGTCTCAATTTAGGCTTGCTTTTGGACTCTAGGGGTTTTCTAATCACAGTCCCATTTGCAATAATCATCTCTTTTTCCCTCTCGGTACTTATGTGGCCTTTTCTATATGGCAGATGGTAGGCCTTGTCAGGCTAAGGGATCTTTACATTGACAATGGCTTCTGTAGCTTCAGTGAACTATATAAAAAATGTAAAATTCCCCCAAATCTCATCTATTCTGATACTTCCAGGTCCGTAACTTTGTTAAACCAAATAACACCTCCTTCCTCAATATTCCTCCTAACTCGGTAATTGACTCAATATTGGACATACCTACCCACCACAAAGGCCTCATCTCAAAAAATGCACACCGTAATATCCCACCTCACAGAGGCCTATCTTGATAAAAGCAAAAAAGATTGGGAAGATGAACTTGGCAAAGTTAAAGATGACAATGACTGTGATGGTGCATTAATTCGAGTGAGTGACAATACGTCTTGTTCCAGGCTTAATTTGATACAATTTAAGGTTGTCCATATTTCGGTCTTGTCCTCATCTACAAGGTCACTGGACGGCTTTTTTTCAAACACCTTGCTGAGGTTTTAAACATGGCGCTGACACCGTGAGCAGAAATGGCCATTTCTGGAGTATTACCAGGCCATTGAATAATTGGGAGGAAAGCTAAGGACAGTATTGCCTATTAGCAGGTTGGAATAGAAGTCATCTTTATGGCTCAAAGACCTCATGATGTTCTTAAACCTGGAAAAGTACAACCTGAGGGGGTCATCTGAAAAATGTGAGTGTCTTTGGGGCCCTATGATAAATTACATAGTTAAATCAAAGATACTACAGGACAATGATGCAATCACCATTGACGCACACTCTGTCATGTCATTACATTTCCAATCATGTTCAGTGTTGTCGTTTTGCATACTAGTTTGCTTTATTATTGCCTTAACCACTGTGTTAAGAAGGAAGGATCAGCTATTGAGTATTATTAATTTTTAATTGCATTCATAAGACATTTTATGTGGGACCAGGGGTTGGGAAAGGGGGGAGGTTTAAAAAAAAACTAAGAAATGTGTCCTTAATGTTCATTATACCTGTAAGATGAATAAACAGTTAAAAATAGATATCTACCTATATCAGACATTATCTTTCATTGTGTAACTATGCAAGCTATGTTTTTATAAAAGTTTCAAAGGGGGGGGTGCTCACTACTGTAATGGGACATTTATGGGTTCCACCCTACTCTTCATCAAGGGGTACCTGTAGAGAGTCATAAAAATCCAGAAAGAGCCTCCATATCTTAAAGGTTCGAGAGACTCGTTGAGTGTGCATTTAATTTTCCCTAGCCTCAAGAAACACACAACATCTTTGACGTCTCGCAAGGAGGGCAGTGAAAGCCATGAGCCAAAATGCTTCTTAGGAACCGCTGGGCTTCTTTTCTTCTGCCACCTTCTTGTTCGATCAGGTGGTAAAGACTGACAGACAGTTTGTGTAACCTAACACATTGCAGGCATGGCCATGCGTTTGTGTAACTGAGAACAGATTACACGTGGTGAGTTTTGACACTTCGACCAATGGAGAGCTAACCCAGTCGCTGATTCTCAAAATCTCTCATGGCCAACAAGCCTGGTCGCCTCAGACAGGGTCAACCCTCACAGTCAACACCCACTGCCCAGGCATTCACACATATTATAGTATGTAGTCTGTGTGGCAGATGCTGCACATGTCAACTAATGAGCCCTAGCTGCCCCAAAACTGTCTTCTTGCCCTCTCCCCTGCTAAAGAATTAGCCCCGCGAGGCGCCGGGACTAGATTAAAACGCTAGAACGGCCGGGTTTCACTCCTACCTAAAACGACCACAGGCCGTCAAAATGACCGCCACTGTGTTTAAACTCTATATTGTGTCAAGATAAATACCAGGTGAGATATTAATGCATTACACATGTTAGTATGTCTGTTATGAAACTAGCTGACACCAAAATTAACATTTTAACAACTTTAATACTATTTTTCAAACAATTCAAAATGGCTGCTGTCCAGCGTGTGTAAATCCTGCAGCGCCTCGGTGGTAGTCATGGTGCGTCTGTAACGGCGACTGTAACCAGACATGTTGGACATCATCACCCATCAAGTTTAGACTATTTCTCTCCACTGGAGGGCGCTAGTGTGTTTCTAGGACAGAGCAACGAACTTCACGAAGGAAATGACGCCACCAACACACGTCACAAATACTGACATGACGCGCACGATCACGCGCAAATTACGAGCCGTCATTCTGACCGCTCATGGTCGTTTTAGGTAGATCTTAACATAACTTTTTTTTTTTGCAACTGATTTAAAACTCATTTTAGTGCAAATAAATGCAGTTTTAGGAGCGTTCAGGGAGCGGAGGGTATGTATCTTTTTTTCCTAAAGATTTTAAACTTTGAAAATCCCAAACCGTCTTAATGACCGTCTTGGTCGTTCCAGCTTAACGCACAGGGTGATGCAGCTTTGTGTCGGTTGTGGTCAATTCAGAACAGTAACCCCCCTCGCAGCACCTCGGCGTCATGTTGCATTGCAACCCACGTGGCACAGAACCAGTGTGATATCGTCTGCTGGGCCATTATCCCTTCCTAGAGACCCCCACCAACCAGGGCACGAGAAACACGATAACATCCGGGTCACGCTGCTACATTTGTGGGTATCTCACTTTCTGTGCACCATCCCTATTTGCGGTACACTATCGGAACCACCTTTTGAGTCCCAGCCCCATCTTTAACCACCGACCTGACCCAACACACAGCCTATTTTTCAGAGAGCTCTAACAAGATGGCCCCCGCGTCAGGGGTTTCCTTATCTGTCTCTGATTTTAATGGCGTTTTTTTACAGGGATTACGGTTAAACACACACACACGCGCAAACACAGAAACGCTAATATCAGGGCACGCGACCACACTCCATTCAGTTGGCTGGCACGTGGAGCCTCAGCATGTTTGTCTATGAGTGTGTGTGTGCGTGTGTGTGCGTGTGCGTGCGTGCGTGTAAGAGAGTGGGAAAGGTGTCCTTGGGTAGGTGGGATGGAAATACAGAGGGCGTTTGTTTGAAGAGCTGAGAAGCCGGGGGGGGGGCGGGCACAGGAGGAGGGGGGGACATACCGGGGCGAGAAATGGAAATGTGTGTGTGCGCGTGCGTGCGCGTTCGTGAGTGTCTTCATTTGCGTGAGAGAGCAAGCTATAACAGGCAGATAGATCCAAGATGGTGCAAGAAGATGACAACGTGAGGGAAGGAGTGAGAGAAAGACTGAGAGGGAGGACACTGACACAGTAAGATGAAGACAGACAGGCACACCGACCAACAGACACACAGGCAGACAGACTGAGAGGGGGCAGCATAGAAGTGGGTTGGGAAGGCAGGGAGACATGTAGAGTGGAAGAAAGAAAGAAAACGATGGGAAAAAAGAGGGAAACGGGCAGAAAGAAGGACAGCATATTGGAAATTAAACCAGCTGTGTGTGTGTTCGCGCATGCGTGATTGTGCGCGCGTGTGTGTGTGCGTGTTTGCAATTAACAAGGCATCCGCATGCTGTTGTGAGCTCATTATAAGATCTAAAAAGGATGATGATGATGCTGATGATGATGATGATGATGAAGACAACTGCAACAGCTCTGCCACCAAAAACCCCACATTCTCTTCATCCCAGTGTCTCTCTACCGCTCAGCCTGAGAAACCTCTGATAGATTTCAAACATCACATTTTCTCCTGAAACCTATTTTTTCCATCTCTAATCCCACGCCTAAAAATAAACATTTATAACCATGTAATTACATAGTAATCTCACCCCTAAACATAAAAATTTATAACCATGTAATTAAATAGTAATCTCACGCCTAAACACAAAAATGTATAACCATGTAATTAAATAGTAATATCACCCCTAAACATAAACATTTATAACCATGTAATTAAATAGTAATGTCACACCTAAACATTAACATTTATAACCATGTAATTAAATAGTAATATCACACCTAAACATAAACATTTATAACCCTGTAATTAAATAGTAATCTCACGCCTAAACATCAACATCTATAACCATGTAATTAAATAGTAATATCACGCCTAAACATAAACATTTATAACCATGTAATTAAATAGTAATATCACGCCTAAACATCAACATCTATAACCATGTAATTAAATAGTAATATCACGCCTAAATATAAATATATATAACCATGTAATTAAATAGTAATATCACGCCTAAACATAAACATTTATAACCATGTAATTAAATAGCAATATCACGCCTAAACATAAACATTTATAACCCTGTAATTAAATAGTAATCCCACGCCTAAACATAAACATTTATAACCATGTAATTAAATAGTAATGTCACGCCTAAACATAAACGTTTATAACCATGTAATTAAATAGTAATATCACGCCTAAACATAAACATCTATAACCATGTTATTGGATAGTAATCTCACACCTAAACATAAACGTTTATAACCATGTAATTAAATAGTAATCTTACACCTAAAGATAAACATTTATAGCCATGTAATTAAATAGTAATCTTACACCTAAAAATAAACGTTTATAGCCATGTATTTAAATAGTAATCTAACACCTAAAGATAAACATTTATAGCCTTGTAATTAAATGGTAATCTAACATCTAAACATAGACATCTATAACCATGTAATTAAATAGTAATCTAGTAGTAATAAAGCAGATGTTCACAGAGGATGTCCTCTTGTGTAACAGAGTGTTTTACATCTATATGTAGTGACTGCCCCTCTACACACTGACCACATTATCATGTAGTCAGTACATATACTGACAGATATACTGAGATATAGTAATCTGATGAAGCCAGAACGACCCAGATGCTCATTGTGACGGTTTTGGATTTTCAAAGTTTAATAACTTTGTGAAAAAATAAAAAGATACAGACCTGCCGCTCCCTGGATGCTCATAAAATTGCATATATTTGCATTATAATGTGTTCTAGACGAATTGCAAAAAAAAAGTCATGATGAGATCTGCTAAAAACGACCATGAGCCGTCAAAATGACGGCTCGTAATTTGCGGGTGGTGGTGCGCGTCATGTCAGTATTTATGATGTGTGTTGGTGGCGTCATTTCCTTCGTGAAGTACGTTGCTGTGTCCTAGAAACACACTAGCGCCCTCCGGTGGAGAGAAGTAGTCTAAACTTGATGTGTGATGATGTCCAACATGTCTGGTTACAGACGCCGTTACAGACGCACCATGACCACCACCGAGGCGCTGCAGGATTTACACATGCTGGACAGCAGCCATTTTAAATTGTTTGAAAAATTGTATTAAAGTTGTTAAAATGTTAATTTTGGTGTCAGTTAGTTTCTTAACAGACATACTAACATATGTAATGCTTTAATATCTCAACTGGGTATTTATCTTGACACAATATAGAGTTTAAAACCGGCGGTCATTTTGACGGCCCATGGTCAGTCTAGTAGTTTTTAAGCTCCGGTCGTTGTTTGGGGCTGTTTCAATATTTATTTTCAGCTCTTTTTTTTACATGTCACGTGTTATAGGCCTTGTTACGTTTGTTAGATCAGCAATATGTGTTTTCCGTTTTGTTTTCAGGTAATATTTTCACTTTTTCAATTTTGCTATTCAAGTTCCACCATGTCTCTCTGAAGTTTAAACTGTTTAAAAATAGTATTAAAGTTGTTAAAATGTTAATTTTGGTGTCAGCTAGTTTCATAACAGAGGTACTAACCTATCTAATGCATTAATAGCTCAGCTGGGTATTCATCTTGACACAATATAGAGTTTAAACCCCGGCCGTCATTTTGACCTCCCGTGGTCGTTTTAGGTAGGAGTGAAATTCCAGTCTCTCATAGTGATATATATGTGTGTGCGTGTGTGTGCGTGTGTTGACATGCGAGATATTGAGGGGACAGAAAGGCGAGCATCACTGGGTTTTGACAACTGGGAATTAAGTTGCATGTGAAGGTTTTGTCTGGGAGACCGGGAGGACCGGGTCGGTCTGAACCCAATTCGGGACCTTTGCACCACGCCATCGGCAGCGCATTTACCCTCCCGCTGCATCGCTAACACGCCGAAGACTGAAATGACAAAAGCCATAAAAGAAGAAGTAGAGCTGCAAGAGGCACGGCGGCGCTTCGGTGCAGCATAGGAGAAGCCGAGCCGCAGTCTGCAGAGTCGAACACAGGACCAGCTCCGGCTCACTAATGACCTGCCAGCAGGTACACAAGCTGTTGTGTTGCCCCAACCTCCTCACACGCACACACACGCACACCCTCCTGCGGAGGCTCCCGGAAGCAGGCCGTGTCATTAGACAGCTCTCCTCAGACTCGGTGCCATTTTCAGCGTCCTGACTTGTGACAGAAGACGGGGGAAAGTCTGAGAGGCTGTCGAACGTTTGCAAAGAGGAAAAGAAAAATGTGCCGTTGGCACCGCAATATTACACCCGCAGCTTCTCTGCTCTGATATGTTTTGGTGG
This sequence comes from Lampris incognitus, assembly GCF_029633865.1. Classification (NCBI taxonomy): domain Eukaryota; kingdom Metazoa; phylum Chordata; class Actinopteri; order Lampriformes; family Lampridae; genus Lampris; species Lampris incognitus. The sequence continues at coordinate 65,620,609 of NC_079215.1, forward strand.
TATTTCTGTGCGCACTACAGCTTCACACCTTTGCATGCTCCATAGAGCTTCATGGAGCTTCATAGAGGCTATTTCACACGTGATTAACATGACGTGTACACATGTTGTCCCTCGCTGCACTTTAACGATGGTGCCGATCTACCTTAACGACGCCTATTCTCACATAGCTGCAGTGCTCCTCCAGGGAGTCCTGTGGCCTTGGTTATGTGTATATATATACATATTTTCATTTCATTTCTGATGATTTGGAGTTGTTGGGGCATATACACACTTACATAGGTACATAGATAGCTACATATATAGGTACATACATAGGTACATATATATGTACATACACAGGTACATATATAGGTACATACATAGCTACATATATAGGTGCATACACAGGTACATACATAGGTACATACATAGCTACATATATAGGTACATACATAGCTACATATATAGCTACATACATAGGTGCATACATAGGTACATATATAGGTACATACTTAGCTACATATATATGTACATACATAGCTACATATATAGGTACATATAGGTGCTGGCTCTGACTGCATGGCCGATAGCAGCAGAGCTCAACAGGAATCAGCAGCACTTTATAATAACTACACAAATGAAGCATTAGTTAAGTATTAGTAACTAGCTTAGCCGGCCTCGCTTCCGCGTCCTGTCACACCGCCCTCGGTGTTTCCTCCTCGGGCGCAGCGCCAGGCAGGTGCCGTGGTGCCTGGGCCCACCGGACGCGGCGGACCAGGCTCCCCCAGCGGATCCAACACCAGCTCTCCCAGACAGACACCCTCCACACACCTCCCCGTGCAATTCTGACGAGTCCCAACATGTTCACCAGATCCATTTCCCCTCATATTCACCAGATCCATTTCCCCTCATGTTCACCAGATCCCCTTCCCCTAATATTCACCAGATCCCCTTCCCCTAATATTCACCAGATCCACTTCCTCTCATATTCACCAGATCCACTTCCCCTCATATTCACCAGATCCACTGCCCCTCATATTCACCAGATCCCCTTCCCCTCATGTTCACCAGATCCCCTTCCCCTCATGTTCACCAGATCCCACTTAGCCTCATAATCACGAGATCCACTTCCCCCCATGTTCACCAGATCCACTTCCCCTCATGTTCACCAGATCCCCTTCCCCTCATGTTCACCAGATCCCCTTCCCCTCATATTCACCAGATCCCACTTAGCCTCATAATCACGAGATCCACTTCCCCCATGTTCACCAGATCCCACTTAGCCTCATAATCACCAGATCCACTTCCCCCCATGTTCACCAGATCCACTCCCCCTCAAATTCACCAGATCCCCTTCCCCTCATGTTCACCAGATCCCCTTCCCCTCATATTCACCAGATCTCGTTCCCCTCATGTTCACCAGATCCCCTTCCCCTCATGTTCACCAGATCCCCTTCCCCTCATATTCACCAGATCTCCTTCCCCTCGTGTTCACCAGATCCCCTTCCCCTCATATTCACCAGATCTCCTTCCCCTCATATTCACCAGATCTCGTTCCCCTCATGTTCACCAGATCCCCTTCCCCTCATGTTCACCAGATCCCCTTCCCCTCATATTCACCAGATCTCCTTCCCCTCATGTTCACCAGATTCACTTCCCCTCATATTCACCAGATCTCCTTCCCCTCATGTTCACCAGATCCCCTTCCCCTCATATTCACCAGATCTCCTTCCCCTCATGTTCACCAGATCTCCTTCCCCTCATGTTCACCAGATCCACTTCCCCTCATGTTCACCAGATCTCCTTCCCCTCATGTTCACCAGATCCCCTTCCCCTCATATTCACCAGATCCCCTTCCCCTCATATTCACCAGATCCACTTCCCCTCATATTCACCAGATCTCCTTCCCCTCATATTCACCAGATCCACTTCCCCTCATATTCACCAGATCTCCTTCCCCTCATGTTCACCAGATCCCCTTCCCCTCATATTCACCAGATCTCCTTCCCCTCATGTTCACCAGATCCACTTCCCCTCATAATCAACAGTCGACACTGCACACGTGTCACGCATTCCTAACACGTCTAATAACACGTCTGATAATACATGTGTAATAACACATGTGTAATAACACATGTCTGAGCTGTGCCACATTACAGCAGATAAAGCAGGATTGGGTCACTTGTACCTGGCGGTGGACACGAGGTGAGGAGGAGCCGGGATCGAACCAGCAACTTGCTGTCAAACACACAACAGTTGCCAGCGCCGTAACCGAGCTGTAAGTACCAACAGTGCCCCAGATTAGGCCCGAATGTGTGTGCTGTGTGGGGACTCGTCCCTGCGGATTCAGCCGCTAGGAACCAAGAGGATGGTGGCTGCGGCCCGCTAGCTGCTGCTGGACCACTTCCGCACCATCTCCACAACGCGTCATCAGCAGTACTCCGGTCACCTGGAGCAGCGGGCTGCCGGGGAACCGTCTGCTCTGTGCGGCCATGTTGGGGACGGAAACCATCCCGTAAGAGTCAATGGGCCTCTGTATTTAAAGGGGACCCCCCCCCAAATCTACCTCCTATTTTGGCAGTTTGCTTATGAGTATTATTTCAAGTGCCGACTTCATATCGTCCGGATTTTGACACAGCAGCACCCTAAGCGCATTAAAACAGCCGCGGGCGTCACGACGCGTCTGGGCGGGTCCGGTTCCCCCCGGGTGTCCTCCTGCAAGACAGATAAACGCTCCGCCGTCGCAGCAGCTTTACAAGGATCTGGGTTTTACATGCTAGCTTAAGTAAAAGTGAGCCACATACCCTACAAACACAACTGCGGACGGGCATCGATACCATGCCTGTAATACATCCACGGTGGACACCCGCACTAAACCACTTCCTGCTGAAACTCACTACTTCCTGCTGAAACTCGCTACTTCCTGCTGAAACTCACCACGTCCTGCTGAAACTCACTACTTCCTGCTGAAACTCACTACTTCCTGCTGAAACTCACTACTTCCTGCTGAAACTCACCACGTCCTGCTGAAACTCACTACTTCCTGCTGAAACTCACTACCTCCTGCTAAAACTCACTACCTCCTGCTAAAACTCGCTACTTCCTGCTGAAACTCACTACTTCCTGCTGAAACTCACTACTTCCTGCTGAAACTCACCACGTCCTGCTGAAACTCACTACTTCCTGCTGAAACTCACTACTTCCTGCTGAAACTCACTACTTCCTGCTGAAACTCACCACGTCCTGCTGAAACTCACTACTTCCTGCTGAAACTCACTACGTCCTGCTGAAACCCGCTACTTCCTGCTGAAACACACTACTTCCTGCTGAAACTCACTACTTCCTGCTGAAACTCACTACTTCCTGCTGAAACTCACCACGTCCTGCTGAAACACACTACTTCCTGCTGAAACTCACTACTTCCTGCTGAAACTCACCACGTCCTGCTGAAACTCACTACTTCCTGCTGAAACACACTACTTCCTGCTGAAACTCACTACGTCCTGCTGAAACCCGCTACTTCCTGCTGAAACACACTACTTCCTGCTGAAACTCACCACGTCCTGCTGAAACTCACTACTTCCTGCTGAAACCCGCTACTTCCTGCTGAAACTCACTACGTCCTGCTGAAACCCGCTACTTCCTGCTGAAACTCACTACTTCCTGCTGAAACACACCACTTCCTGCTGAAACTCACTACTTCCTGTACATCAGCAACATCACCCACCATTGATCACATTGGTTCACATGTTTTTTTTCTTCCAATTTTCCGCCTTTTTCTCCCCAATTTGTATTTGGCCAATTACCCCGCCCTTTTTGAGCCGTCCCGTTCGCTCCGCCGATCCGGGGGCGCCCCGACCAACCAGAGGAGGCGCTATGGAGCGACCAGGACACATACCCACATCCGACTTCCCACCCGCAGACACGGCCAACTGTGTCTGTAGGGACGCCCGACCAAGCCGGAGGTAACGCGGGGATTCGAACCGACGATCCCGTGTTGGTAGGCAACGGAATAGACCGAGTTGACATACGTATCTAAGGCGATTCTCTATTTCCGGGTTTTTTCTTCTTCTTTCTTTCAACCCACAACCACTCACAACAAAATGAACCGAGAGCGCCCCTCAAGGAATAAAATAAAACAACATCGAGTTACAACACAAGAAGCATCACGTGCGGCATAAACCATCAACATTACACAAATCGAGTTACGTCCACGATGAGGAGGAGGAGGAGGAGGAGGAGGAGGATCGTTCTCCTCCTCACGCTGGCAGGTGCGGGTGAAAGTGTGTGGACAGTTGTGCGCATGTGGTTGACATGTATCCATGGTAACTCTGGCAGGCACCGCGGAAAATAGGCCATCGTCAGTAGCACGCGCCAACAAACAGGAAGCTGGTATGACCGCCGCAGTAGAAACCGGAAGTCAGTGGACTACAGTTATGCACCGGGCCGTGCTTTTGTGTTTTGTGCTTTCTCTAATTGGGCTGGATTGTGCTAATCAGAACGTGCCTGGCACTGTTCGGGGGTCCCGTGGTAAAGCCGAGTCCAGAATCTGCAGAATGGCGCCGGCGAGTAAGATGACGTCATGGCCCATATGGACCAACTCAGAACGGAAGACTGGGCTTGCAGAGCAAAACGGATAAACGGATAAATAAGAGATAGAATTAGCCTGTCCCTCCAGCAGCTCCTGCAGCTACGCCAACCTCCACAACACGTAAAACCCGCAGCAGACGGCGTGCGCGCGACAGCCGCACGTGTCCGCTGGCCAAATAAGGAGCAATCAAACGCCAAGCAGGGATCTCCTGTTTTTATTTCTCCTCTCCTCTCCTCTTCCTTCCCCGCTCTCCTTTTGTTCAATTCCCTCTTTTGCAATGCTGTTTTACCTCCAAGCGCACATTCTCCTTGACCGCCCGGCTGTGTGCGTGCGCGTGCGCGCGCGTATGTGCGTGCGTGTGTGCGTGGGTATATGCGTGTGTGCGTGTGTGTGTGTGTGTGTGTGTGTGTAGTTCAAAGGCAGGCAGAGTGGGAGCTACAGCCGGAGTAGTCAAAGACCTCCTGCCGAGCGTGTCAAACTAAAAAATCTCTCTGAACTCTGAATTAACAGCATCTCCCTATGTGCTCTCCTCTCCTCTCCTCTCCTCTCCTCTCCTCTCCTCTCCTCTCCTCTCCTCTCCTCTCCTCTCCTCTCCTCTCTTCTCTTCTCCCCTCCTCTCTCCTCTCCTCTCCTCTTCCTTCTCCTCTCCTTTCCCCTCCTCTCCCTTCTCCTCTCCTCTCCTCTCCTCTCCTCTCCCCTCCTCTCTTCTCCCCTCCTCTCTCCTCTCCCTTCTCCTCTCCTCTTCCTTCTCCTCTCCTCTCCTCTCCTCTTCCTTCTCCTTTCCTCTCCTCTCCCCTCCTCTCCCTTCTCCTCCCCTCTTCCTTCTCCTCTCCTCTCCTCCCATTTCCTCTCCTCTCCTCTTCCCTCTCCCCTCCCCTCCTCTCCTCTCCTCTCCTCTCCTCTCCTCTCCTCTCCTCTCCTCTCCTCTTCCCTCTCCCCTCCTCTCCCCTCGCTCCTTTCCTCTCACCTCTCCTCTCCCCTTCCCTCTGCTCTCCTCTCCCTTCTCCTCTCCCCTCCCTGCCTCTCTTCCTCTCCCCTCCTCTCCTCTATCCTCTTCTCTCCTCTCCTCCTCTCTCCTCTCCTCTATCCTCTTCTCTCCTCCTCTCTCCTCTCCCCTCTTCTCCTCTCCCCTCCTCTGCTGTCTTGCCCTCTCTCCTCTGTCCTCCTCCCGGTTCCCTCTCTGCTTTCCTTTTCTCTTCTCTCATGCATTGTTCTCTCCCTCTCTGTCCTCGGGCCTTCACCTCCATCCTCTCCCTGTCTTACCACCTCTCCTCATCTAAAGGAGGCTACCCCCCCCCCCGCCGCCCCCGCATGCACACGTCTGTATTGTGTGTCGACACGTCACGCTAAACATGCAGCCAATGGAAAACACGTATTCATGATGGGGATATGCGTTTGTAAAGATGACGTATTTGCTCTCCACCAGTGGGGTCCTCCTCCCTGCTCCTGCAGGCGAGGAGCAGCTGATGTACAAAAAAAAGTTCCAAAGCTCCTGCAGGATGTGCAAATGCAGACGATATGCAAAAAAAAATAAAAATGCATCGCATCAGCATCACGCCGTGCACCTTCCATTTGTACAAATTCATAAATAAACAAGTAGGTGACGACGCGGATGACGTCATAAGAGGGGGAGGGTGTGATCTGTGCGTGACCCGGAGACTCTCCAGCAAGTAGACGGAGTCGTCTTGGTGATCTAAAAGGACTTATCTGTTTATAAAATCCGACAATCACTAAATATGAAACCCAGGAAAATACCGGCTTCCCTACGGCAGTCAGATGGGACGTGACGGAGGGGTTTTAAACATGGGCCTCGGCAGGGGGCCAGGTGGATTATGGGATGTCCGGGACAATTACACTGCTGCAGATGTTCATACTTTTTGGGTCATGACAAACAATGCAAGTCTTCAGCAGGGACCAGGTCTTCAGCAGGGACCAGGTCTTCAGCAGGGACCGGGTCTTCAGCAGGGACCAGGTCTTCAGCAGGGACCGGGTCTTCAGCAGGGACCGGGTCTTGAACAGGGACCAGGTCTTCAGCAGGGACCAGGTCTTCAGCAGGGACCGGGTCTTCAGCAGGGACCAGGTCTTGAACAGGGACCAGGTCTTCAGCAGGGACCGGGTCTTGAACAGGGACCAGGTCTTCAGCAGGGACCGGGTCTTCAGCAGGGACCAGGTCTTGAACAGGGACCGGGTCTTCAGCAGGGACCGAGTCTTCAACAGAGACCAGGTATTCAGCAGGGACCAGGTCTTCAGCAGGGACCGGGTCTTCAGCGAGGACCGAGTCTTCAACAGGGACCAGGTCTTCAGCAGGGACCGGGTCTTCAGCAGGGACCAGGTCTTGAACAGGGACCAGATCTTCAGCAGGGACCGGGTCTTCAGCAAGGACCAGGTCTTGAACAGGGGCCGGGTCTTCAGCAGGGACCGGGTCTTCAGCAGGGACCAGGTCTTGAACAGGGGCCGGGTCTTCAGCAGGGGCCGGGTCTTCAGCAGGGACCAGGGCCAGCAGCGTGCTGTGGTTACAGGGTCGTCTGCAGCGCATGGTTCGCTCACTGGGGCGTCAGCCATTTTAATTATTGTGATGGGCGAGGCCACGGGGTTGGTTGACGCCCCCTGGGCCTACTGATGTGAGTGGAGTGTATTGTTCTCGCTTGGGCATCTTTCCCATCATGCTTTATTCTTCTCATCTTACTTTTCCTGTCCCTTTATGTCTCTCTATCTCTGTCCGTCTGTCTGTCTCTGTCTGTCTCTCTCTCTCACTATCTCGCTCTGTCTCTCTCTCTCTCTCACTCTCTCTCCACACATCTTCTCATGTCACCCAGCACAGAGGGCCTTACAGGAAAACTCTGATGACATATTAGAGTAGAGGCTGACACATAAGGATAAAGAAGAGAGAAAGAGACAGGGGGGGAGGGAGGGAGGGAGGGAGGGATAAACAAAGGGAGAGTAGAGAAAACAACGGAGACAAGGAATGAGATCGAGAGAGAAAGAAACAACAGGGAAGACATTTTAAGGGAATAAAGATAACCGGAAATATAGATAGATAGATAGATAGATAGATAGATAGATAGATAGATAGATAGATAGATAGATAGATAGATAGATAGATAGATGATGGATAGATAGATAGATAGATAGATAGATAGATAGATAGATAGATAGATAGATAGATAGATAGATAGATAGATAGATAGATAGATGATAGATAGATAGATAGGTAGATAGATGATAGATAGATAGATAGATAGATAGATAGATAGGTAGATAGATAGATAGATAGATAGATAGATAGATAGATAGATAGATGGATAGATAGATAGATAGATAGATAGATAGATAGATAGATAGATAGATAGATAGATAGATAGATAGATAGAGAGATAGATAGATAGATGGTTAGATAGAACAGGGAGGGGACTGGAAGGGTATGTCCCTCTCCAGAGCTTTCAGGAGCCTTTCCCTCCTCTCACCATGATCTGACTGCAGACTCCTGAGGGGGCGAGCAGATGCTATGATCTCGCGAAAACATGACGCGAGACCAGATCGAACATGGCGGCGCCCTGCTGCAGGATCTAAACGCTGACAGTCCGCCCCGTCTCATATCAGAATAACAAACTACTGCTAAAACATGAAATAAAGACTATACGCTCCCAATGGCGTTGGGCCTCCCGTGGAACTTCTCGCTACATACACCAGGATGGAAAACCCTGCAGAATGCATCAACCACAGCACAATGAAGGACGGCCGCAGCAAATCAGCTAATGCCTCGTTCACGCCACGTGACGGTATCCCTTATTTACGGTTTACTGTTAGCTTTTCAACAAATGTTTGCAGCAAAGTTTACAGAAAGTAGTCCGTCTGAACGGGTAATTGAAACACCACCGTTCTAACAGAAAAGAAGCCAAGCACTGCCGGTGAATTCAGGGGACTGCTCGGGCCCCTAAGCTGCTATCGGCAGCACGTAAAAGATGTTGACCTCATCGTCAGTCCACTCCAATACCTAACCGAAAGATGTGCCGAAGACAAAAACCCAGAAAAGAAGATGGCAAAGAAAAGGAAACGCCACTCTGGTACAATCCAGTACACCGGCTGAGTGGACAGAAGCGCATCAAAAGGATTTGGAGCAGTGGATAAATTGGTCTCTTCCCCTGTCCTCATGTTCCCTGACTTGTCTCAGCAATTTATCCATCACACAGATGCATCAGACCGAGGGCTATGAGCCGGACTGGGCTGTATCACACACAGAGTGGAAAGCTTCGTGTGGCTCGTGAAAGGCAGGTTTGACCGGGTGGTGATTGCCCTCAGGTGGAGGTGATTGGCGGGATGCCAAGTGCCCCCTGGCTGATTGCAACAGGTGGATTGACCTCCGGTACCGAGGATGAGCCATGGGCCAGTCCCGGGGGTGGGGGTTGGGGTTGGTGGCCCCTCTCCGGACGGCTGCAATCCTGTGTTGGTGTTGCTGGGTGGGATTCGCCCTCCTCTCTCAGTTCCGGGATGCATACGCAGCACACACAGAACTGATAGGCCTAGGGTGTGTGGGACATACAGGCGTAACTTATGGGGGGGGTCAGGGGGGACATGTCCCCCTCAATATTTAGAAGAGGTGAATTTGTCCCCCCCCAAAAATATATCATGAATGATAATGTTAACTCCCTCGCCAAAAAAGGTAAAATAACAACACAGACAGTCGAACTACTTAAAATGTCATTCATACTTGTTTTCCAACGATGTCCTACACCCCTATGCTTGGACCATACCATGTTAACCTTGCCCCTGGGACTGCCGACCTCGTTGCTGTCTTGCAGTTGCTCCTGACGACCAGGAGACCGGAGCATGAATGATGGTGTAAGCAAGTGTAAGTAACGTAGCTAGCCAGCTTGCTTGTCTAGCCCAGTACACCACCCTTTCTTACCTTTGGGGTTTCTGAGTTAGATTTTCTTACGTATTTCCGGATGAATTATAGCCTTATCTAGTTTATAACTTGTGTTTGGGGTTATCAGTTCAGACCCCCTCACGAACTAGCTAGCTAGCGCTTGCTAACAGTAGCCCCTAGACGTTTATGTTAGCTTAAATTAACTTGAACTGATAATTTTGGGCACATGAGATAACATAATAGGTACATGTGTCCCCCCCAATGTTCAAGTGAAACTTACTTCTCAGGTGGGACAGGTGAGGTGCGAGTCATTTGGGTGGAGGCGAGGCAGGCAGTGGAGATCTTGTCCTGCTTGCACCTCGGCAATGCCCAGAGATTTTAATCCAAATCACACTATCTTAGTGAACAACCCAGCCACTGAGGATGCACAAGCCAGTGAATTCTTAGTGCCGGTCCCAAGCCCGGATAAATGGGAGGGTTGCGTCAGGAAGGGCATCCGGTGTAAAACCTTTGCCAAATCAAATATGTGGATCATAAATCACATTGCCATACCAGATCGGTCAAGGCCCGGGTTACCAACAACCACCACCGGTACTGCTGGCCAGCAGGGTGCCGTTGGAGACTATGCTACTGTTGGGCGAAGGAGAAGGATAGGGGGGAGGCATGTCCAGAAGCAGCGGGAGAGGAGGAAGGGTAGGAGTGTGGAGGTGAGAGTCGGAACTTTGAATGTTGGCACTATGACTGGTAAAGGGAGAGAGCTGGCTCATATGATGGAGAGAAGAAAGGTAGGCATACTGTGTGTGTAAGAGACCAGGTGGAGGGGGAGTAAGGCCAGGAGCATCGGAGGTGGGCTCAAACTCATCTACCATGGTGCGGATGGGAGTAGAAATTGGGTAGGGGCGATTCTGAAGAAGAGTATGTCAAGTGTGTGTTGGAGGTGAAGAGAGTGTTGGACAGAATGATGAGCATGAAGCCTGAAACTGAAAGTGTGATGATGAATGTTATCAGCACATATGCCCCACAAGTTGAGTGTGAGATGGAAGAGAGAGAAGAATTATGGAGTGAGTTGGATTAAGTGGTGGAGAGGGTACCCAAGGAGGAGAGAACTGTGATTGGAGTGGACTTCAAGGACAGATCGTGGTGGATTTTGCAAAGAGGATGGAAGTGGCTGTGGTGAATACATATTTCAAGAAGAGGGAGGTACAAAGGGTGACATATAAGAGTGGAGGAAAATGCACACAGGTGGACTATATCTTATGTATGAGGCACAATCTGAAAGGGATTGGAGACTACAAAGGTGGTGACAGGGGAGAACGTAGCTAGGCAGCATCTGTAGGATGACTTTGGAGATCAAGAAGAGGAAGAGAGTGAAGGCTGAGCCAAGGATCAAATGGGTGTTATTATGAATCCCACCACACTTCTAGGCAAGACACGCCTCGTGTAGCATCCAGGCACGAGCATTCTAGGAAAACTCTGCTTCTGATTAGCTCACCTTAACCTTAACCCTAACCCCGCCCTAACCCTAACCTTAACCAACCCAACCAACGGAGGCAATGAGTACTGGCCAATCTCGCCAATCCTAGCGCTTGAATGCTATGCGGGGTGTGCCATGCCTAGAAGTGCCGTGGGATTCATAATAACGCATCAAATGGTGGAAGTTGAAGAAGGAAGACTGTTGTGTGGAGTTCAGGCAGGAGGTAAGACAGGCACTGGGTGGTAGTGAAGAGTTGCCAGATGGCTGGACAACCACTGCAGAAATAGTGAGGGAGACAGCTAGGAAGGTACTTAGTGTGTCATCAAGACAGAGGAAGGAAGACAAGGAGACTTGGTGGTGGGATGAGGAAGTACAGCAAAGTATACAGAGGAAGAGAATGGCAAAGGAGAAGTGGGATAGTAAGAGAGATGAAGAAAGTAGACAGGAGTAAAAGGAGATGCAGCGTAAAGCGAAGAGAGAGGTGGTGACGTCAAAGGAAAAGGCGTATGGTGAGTTGTATGAGAGGTTAGACACTAAGGAAGGAGAAAAGGACTTGTACCAATTGGCTAGACAGAGGGACTGAGCTGGGAAGGATGTGCAGCAGGTTAGGGAGATGAAGGATATAGAGATAGAAATGTGCAGACAAGCGAGGAGAGTGTGTTGAGAAGGTGGAAGGAGTATTTTGAGGGACTGATGAATGAAGAAGAAAACGACAGAGAGAAGTTTGGACGGTGTGGGGATAGTGAATCAGGAAGTGTGCTGGATTAGCAAGGAGGAAGTGAGGGCATATTTGAGGAAGATGAAGAGTGGAAAGGCAGTTGGTCCTGATGACATACCTATGGGGATGTTTAGGAGAGATGGCAGTGGGGTTTTTAACTAGATTGTTTAACACAATTTTGGAAAGTGAGAGGTTGCCTGAGGAGTGGAGAAGAAGCATACTGGTACCGATTTTCAAGAACAAGGGTGATGTGCAGAACGTAGCAACTACAGAAGTGTTGATCAGCCACAGCATGAAGATATGGGAAAGAGTAATAGAAGCTAGGTTAAGAGGAGGAGAGGTGATGACCAGCAGCAGCAGTATGGTTTCATGCCATGAAAGAGCACCACAGATGTGATGTTTGCTTTGAGAATGTTGATGGAGAAGTACAGAGGAGGCCAGAAGGAGGTACACTGTGTCTTTGTAGATGTAGAGAAAGCATGTGACAGGGTGCCGAGAGAGGAGGTGTGGTATTGTATGAGGAGGTCGGGAGTTGCAGAGAAGTATGTAGGAGTGGTGCAGGATATGTATGAGGGCAGTGTGACAGTGGTGAGGTGTGCAGTTGGAGTGACAGATGGGTTCAAGGTGGAGGTGAGATTACATCAAGGATCGGCTCTGAGCCCTTTCTTGCTTGCAATGGTGATGGACAGGTTGACGGATGAGATCAGGCAGGAGTCTCTGTGGACTATGATGTTCGCAGAGGGCATTATGATCTATAGCGAGAGTAGGGTGCAGGTTGAGGAGAGCCTGGAGAGGTGGAGGTATGCGCTTGAGAGAAGAGGAATGGAAGTCAGTAGGAGCAAGATGGAATACCTATGCATGAATGAGACCGAGGACAGTGAAATGGTGAGGATGCAGGAGTAGAGGTGACAAAGGTGGTTGAGTTTAAATACTTGGGGTCAACTGTCCAAAGTAACGGGGAGTGCAGAAGAGAGGTGAAGAGGAGAGTGCAGGCAGGGTGGAGTGGGTGGAGAAGAGTGTCAGGAGTGATGTGTGACAGAAGGGTACCAGCAAGAGTTAAAGGGAAGGTTTACAAGATGGTAGTGAGACCAGCTATGTTGTATGGTTTGGAGACAGTGACACTGATGAAAAGACAGGAGGTGGAGCTGGAGGTGGCAGAGATGAAGATGATAAGATTTTCAGTGGGAGTGATGAAGAAGGACAGGATTAGGAACGATTATATTAGAGGGACAGCTCAGGTTGGACGGTTTGGAGACATAGCAAGAGAGACAAGATTGAGATGGCTTGGACATGTGTGGAGGAGAGATACTGGGTATACTGGGAGAAGGATGCTGAATATGGAGCTGCCAGGGAAGAGGAGAAGAGGAAGGCCAAGGAGGAGGTTCATGGATGCTGATAAAAGTTAGCACAGCTAGTGTGAATGGTTCGGGCCTGATGAGCCTGGACAACTCATACCTCCACACCCGGCCATTTTAAGTCCATACAGAACACGAGCGCACAATAAGCACCGGGATTCTCGGGATGTGTGGGTCTGTCCTCCAACATGAGGATGAGCGGACGGACGGATGGACAGACGGAATTGTAGACGTAACTTGATATGTACAACTTGAAGCTGCTCACCCGTTTGCTGGTAGGTGCAGGTGGAAGTGTGTGGACAGTTGTGTGCATGTGGTTGACATTTATCCATGGTAAATCTTCCAGGCATCGTGAAAACTATGCCATTATCAGTAGCACGCGCCAACAAACAGGAAACTGGTGTGACCGCTGCAGTGGAAACCGGAAGTCAGTGGGCCAATTACAGACAGGGGGAAGTCTCTGAACTGCTAGCCAAACTGCTAGCCAAACTGCCAGCCAAAATGCTAGCCACACTGCTAGCCAAACTGCCAGCCAAACTGCTAGCCAAACTGCTAGCCAAACTGCCAGCCAAACTGCTAGCCAAACTGCTAGCTGTCTGCACCACAACAGATTGCGTCTTTCTGTTTGTCTCTTGCTCAAAATATGTCGCTTTACTTCAGAAGTCCTGCTTCGCTGTGAGAATACTGCCCCCTAGCAGGGAACCGCTGGTAGTGCTGAAGGTTTGCCACGGAGATGTGCGTAATAGGTGAAAGATGGACTTGGGTGTCAGAAAGTGGAAAGACCTTTGGTTTTTTTTTGTTTTTCAAGCAGGCGAGCCTGTGGCAAAGCAAGTGTAACGCCACTAATGACACGTTCAGAAATTACACACCTCATTTCGTCCTCGGCAACGTCCACTTACAACTGCACGACACCGAGAGCAAACATTCGGATAATAACTCGGATGTGATCTCCGCCGCAAGCCTGCTGATCTTTCAGCTTATATTACGACTCCTGCAAGCAGGTGAATTCATAAATAAATACATACATAACTGCAGAGACACACACACACACACACACACACACACACACAGTTTCATCCTCCTCATTTACATAACGCACAAGAAAAAAGACACTGCCTGACAAACTCGCTGTCTCTCTCTCCCCCTCTCTCTCTCTCTCACACACACACACACACAAACACACACACACACACACACACACACACACACACACACACACACACACACACACACACACACACACACACACACACAGTTTCATCCTCCTCATTTACATAACGCACAAGAAAAAAGACACTGCCTGACAAACTCGCTGTCTCTCTCTCTCTCTCTCTCTCTCTCTCTCTCTCTCTCTCACACACACACACACACACACACACACACACACACACACACACACACACACACACACACACACACACACACAATCTTTCTAGTCTCCCTCATCTCACATCTATCAAGAGCTGGAAGCCATGCTGAGTTGGACTCTGGTGGATAGTATAGAGTGAGGGGAACTATGGTGTGCATGTATTTGAGTGTGTGCGTGTGTGTGTGTGTGCGCGTGTGTGTGTGTGTGTGTGTGTGCGTGTGTGTGTGCGAGAGAAAACGACGGTGTGATGAACAGAAACGCTTTGTTGTGCTAATCACTGCACTCTCACCTGAGATCTGTAGAGGATGAGTCAGCCTACACGCCGCACATACCTACCCCTATTTCTGTGCACTCGCACAAGTTAACAACAGTTCCTTCAGGCTCCCACACTGGTGAGGACTGACCCGGTCTTTGCTGAGGCGGCAGGCTGTTCAGGCCTAGTGTAAAGTGGTGCTGACAGTTGGTCCTGCCGGCCGTCTGGCTCGTACTCACACTCGGAGGACGGACTGAGGGTTTTGCTGCTGTAGAGTCGCTAGCCGGACTCTCCACGTCTCATCTCAGATTACCCCAAAACCCTCACGGAAACACGGCTGCCGCTCAAGAAGGAAGTGCGGGACACAGGGACGAGCTTCCCGAAGGAGGGGGGGGGCAGTGTAACGACCACGAATGACTCGCTAGCCCTTGGCTAACGAGCCCTTGGCTAACGAGTCGGACCCTTTACTCGACCGGTTAGCGCGGGCGACCCGGGTTCGCGTCCTGGCTGCGGCGGTTCCCAGCTGTTTAGAATCAGAGTCAGTTTCGTTCGGCCAGTGTTTAGGCCTACACATACAGGGAGGTCAACTCCAGCTCCTCCATTGCTCCTCATGTGCTTACGTAGAACAGACATACAGCTAGAACGAAGACAACGCAGTAAACATCAACATTCCACTACTATGTACAGATATATACATGTATATAAAAACTATGACCCCAACCCTGTCTCACCAGCCACCTGCATGTCCTCCCTCACCACATCCATAAACCTCCTCTTTGGCCTTCCTCTTCTCCTCTTCCCTGGCAGCTCCATATTCAGCATCCTTCTCCCAGTATACCCAGCATCTCTCCTCCACACATGTCCAAACCATCTCCATCTTGCCTCTCTTGCTTTGTCTCCAGACCGTCCAACCTGAGCTGTCCCTCTAATATAATCGTCCCTAATCCTGTCCTTCTTCATCACTCCCGATGAAAATCTTATCATCTTCATCTCTGCCACCTCCAGCTCCTCCTCCTCCTGTCTTTTCATCAGTGCCACTGTCTCCAAACCATATAACATAGCTGGTCTCACAACCATCTTGTAAACCTTCCCTTTAACTCTTGCTGGTACCCTTCTGTCACACATCACTCCTGACACTCTTCTCCACCCACTCCACCCTGCCTGCACTCTCTTCTTCACCTCTCTCCTGCACTCCCCGTTACTTTGGACAGTTGACCCCAAGTATTTAAACTCATCCACCTTCATCACCTCCACTCCTTGCATGCTCATCATTCCACTGTCCTCCCTCTCATTCATGCACCCATGTTGCTCCTACTGACTTTCATTCCTCTTCTCTCCAGTGCATACCTCCACCTCTCCAGGCTCTCCTCCACCCGCACCCTACTCTCGCTACAGATCGCAATGTCACAGAGTACAAAGATACAGGAATAAATATGTGAACAGGTTACTTTACATACATGAGGTAGGTGGACATGACAGAATATGTATGTATACAATATACAGTATTTAATTTTGACAATGATATGTTAAAATATTAATATATATATATATATATATATATATATATATATACATATATATATATATATATATATATATATATATATATATACATATATATATATATATATATATATATATATATATATATATATATATATATATATATATATATACACTACCGTTCAAAAGTTTGGGATCACCCAAACAATTTTGTGTTTTCCATGAAAAGTCACACTTATTCACCACCATATGTTGTGAAATGAATAGAAAATAGAGTCAAGACATTGACAAGGTTAGAAATAATGATTTGTATTTGAAATAAGATTTTTTTTACATCAAACTTTGCTTTCGTCAAAGAATCGTCCATTTGCAGCAATTACAGCATTGCAGACCTTTGGCATTCTAGCTGTTAATTTGTTGAGGTAATCTGGAGAAATTGCACCCCACGCTTCCAGAAGCAGCTCCCACAAGTTGGATTGGTTGGATGGGCACTTCTTTGAGCAGATTGAGTTTCTGGAGCATCACATTTGTGGGGTCAATTAAACGCTCAAAATGGCCAGAAAAAGAGAACTTTCATCTGAAACTCGACAGTCTATTCTTGTTCTTAGAAATGAAGGCTATTCCATGCGAGAAATTGCTAAGAAATTGAAGATTTCCTACACCGGTGTGTACTACTCCCTTCAGAGGACAGCACAAACAGGCTCTAACCAGAGTAGAAAAAGAAGTGGGAGGCCGCGTTGCACAACTGAGCAAGAAGATAAGTACATTAGAGTCTCTAGTTTGAGAAACAGACGCCTCACAGGTCCCCAACTGGCATCTTCATTAAATAGTACCTGTTAGAGCCTGTTTGTGCTGTCCTCTGAAGGGAGTAGTACACACCGGTGTAGGAAATCTTCAATTTCTTAGCAATTTCTCGCATGGAATAGCCTTCATTTCTAAGAACAAGAATAGACTGTCGAGTTTCAGATGAAAGTTCTCTTTTTCTGGCCATTTTGAGCGTTTAATTGACCCCACAAATGTGATGCTCCAGAAACTCAATCTGCTCAAAGAAGTGCCCATCCAACCAATCCAACTTGTGGGAGCTGCTTCTGGAAGCGTGGGGTGCAATTTCTCCAGATTACCTCAACAAATTAACAGCTAGAATGCCAAAGGTCTGCA
The DNA here is from genome assembly GCF_029633865.1 of Lampris incognitus. Classification (NCBI taxonomy): domain Eukaryota; kingdom Metazoa; phylum Chordata; class Actinopteri; order Lampriformes; family Lampridae; genus Lampris; species Lampris incognitus. Next base: position 65,637,876 of record NC_079215.1, read on the forward strand.
ATGCTGTAATTGCTGCAAATGGACGATTCTTTGACGAAAGCAAAGTTTGATGTAAAAAAAATCTTATTTCAAATACAAATCATTATTTCTAACCTTGTCAATGTCTTGACTCTATTTTCTATTCATTTCACAACATATGGTGGTGAATAAGTGTGACTTTTCATGGAAAACACAAAATTGTTTGGGTGATCCCAAACTTTTGAACGGTAGTGTATATATATATATATAAATGATACCCACCCAAGTAGGCTGGGTAGCCGGATGCTAGAGGCCAACCTGCAGCACACTGTGCAGTCCTCCCCACGTGACTGACTGTTTACATCTCACACTTCCCTCCCTGAGCCTCTTCTTCCGCCTGTGGTGGTACCCCATAGTACCGTTCCGCTTGCTGGCTCACTCCACTGGCCACATCTGTCACTGACCCTCTCACCGGGAGTTTCCCCATACAGACTATTATTAGGCATCGGACCTCTCGTCCACATGCCATATCTAATAGTAGAAATAGTAGAAACTTGGAACAAATATCTGCAATTTACGTCCTATTTACTTTACTCCTGTTGGTTTTAGCTCTGCTTCGAAAAAAACTATATATATATATATGGCCTTTTGAACGTGAAATCTCTTGGTAATACACTCATTATCATTAATGAATTTATTGTTTCTGGACTTTTTTACGATTATGGCGATATGGCCGTCCCCAGAGGACACTGTTCCCCTGATTGAGGCTAGGCCCCCTGATTTTGCATATTTTCATATTCCCAGGCCCTCTGGAAGGGGGTGACCTAGCTGTTTTTTATTAGGTTGTCACTTTTGGCAATTTTATCTCCTTTGAGGTTTTAAGTTTTTTAATCACCGGCTCTCCCCCCTTTATTCTGCATCTTAATTTATAGGCCCCCTAACTAAGTTAGTTTTATTTCTGAGTTTTCTGACCTTCTATCTATTGTCCTGCCAAAATATGACAGGGTACTTATTCTTGGTGATTTTAATATTCATATATGTTGTCCTTCCCATTCCCTGACTTCCCATCTTTTAGATCTTATAGACTCGTTTAACATCATCCAATCTGTTAAAGGGGCCACACATTCCAAAGGTCACATTTTATACCTTGTATTCTCATCTGGTTTCACTAATGGGTGTCTTCATATGGTGGCTATGCTTGCAACTGACCATAAAGCTGTTCTTTTCAAGGTCCACAACAGCTCTCTATTCCTAGTTGCTATCTTAAGACATTCTCAACACTGGTTTTGTAGTTAAATTCTGTGATGCTTTTAATTTATCATCCTTTAATCCCTCTGTGTCCCCTCTCAATCCAGATGCACTGTTAAAGTCACTCAATGATCAGCGCCTATCCATCTTTGACCAAATTTCACTGTTTAAAACTAGAAAACAAACATAAAATAACCTCCCCTGACTGAACGATCACACTAGTTTCCTTAGAAGACTGTAGAAAATCTGAACAATGGAAGGTCAGCTAATCTGAATTAGCACATAACACCCTTAAAAACCAAATGTTAATTTACCAGAAGGCAGTTAAGGATGCGAGATCAGTGTACTTCTCTGAATTGGTATCTAGAAATTAAAAAAAAATTCTAAAGTCTCTCTATGTTAATTGATTTTGTTGTTAATGGTCCCTCTACTTCTTCTTCTTTTTTTTAACCTGATGTTGAGCTGCCTGAAACATTTCTTACTCATTTTGTAAATAAGGTGGAGAATATCAGGTCCCAAGTCCAGCCTGGCCCTTCCTAAATGTTAATCCTGCCACTTTTACACAGTTTCAACCAATTACAATTTCACTGTATTTTAGACATCATTCCCACTAAGCTGCTCAAGGATGTATTTTCAACTGTTAGCCCCATTATTCTGCAAATTCTTAATAATTATCTGGCCTCTGGTTCTTCCCCAGGCAGTTTAAAGCATGCTATTGTTCATGAATTGCTGAAGAAACCTAACTTAGATCCCCTGCCCTTAAGTAACTACAGACCAGTCTCCAAATTGTCTTTTTATCTAAGGTTCTGGGGAGAGTAATGTCATCTCAATTGATTTATTTTATGAACAATACTAGTGTTTTTTACAGTTTCCAGTATGGTTTTAGAACACTTCATAGTACCGAGAAAGCTCTAGTTACTGACTGCAGACAGAGGTCACTGCACAGTTTTAGTTATTTTAGACTTAAGCGCTGCCTTTGACACAATCTATCACAGTATCCTCTTACATCGCTTAGGGAATTGGGTAGGCATCAAGGGCTTGGTTCTTAGGTCATTACCCCCTTATCTCGCCAACAGAACTTTTTTCCTGTTGTTCTGGGTAACTCTACATCCGCGATGGCGCAGTTGAGTTGTGGTGTCCCTCAAGGCTCAGTTTTTGGCCCCCTTCTGTTTTCTATATACGTGCTGCCCCTTGGCCAGGTCATTGAAATGCATGATTTTTATGCTGACGACACTCTGTTATACATGCCACTAAAAACCATAGAACCTAGCGGACTAGTAAATCTCACCACTTGCCTCTCTGACATTAAATCCTAGATGTCCAAAAATGTTCGCAATTTTAATGATGATAAGTCTGAGGTCATTCTGTTCGGTTCCCCAAATTCCTTCCTCGGTTTTGATAATCAAATCAAACATGCTGTTCAGTCATGCTTTCTCCATCTCAAGGCAATCTCTAAAATTAGGTCATTTTTATCAGTTGCCGATCTGCAAAAAGTTGTACATGCTTTTATCTATTCTCGGCTTGATTACTGCAACACACTTTACTCGGGTATCAGCAAAGGCTTCTTCCTCCACCATCTGCAGTTAGTACAAAACAGGCAAAATGGAAAAAAATGCATGACAATATCACTATTGTGCTTGTCTCCCTACACTGGCTCCCTGTTATATTTCAGGTGGATTTTAACATTTTATTGCTCACTTTTAAGTCCTTAAACGGTCTTGGCTCTACTTGTAGTTGCAATTTATTGGCCTGGTATATGCCCCTCTCGACCATTAAGATCCGCAGATGGAGCCCTGCTGGTTATTCCCAGGTCTCGGTTTGTCACCAAGGGTGATTGGGGTTTTGCTGTTAGAGCCCCCACACTATGGAACTCTTCCTGTTGAACTAAGACTAACCAAGTCTTTCGCTTCTTTTAAATTTCATCTTAAAACTTTTCTTTTTATGAAGCTTTTACAAATGTTTAATATTTGTTTTTTTATTTACACTGTTTTCATTTTTACTCTTACTTTGCTTTCTTCCCTTTTGCTTTGATTTTATGGTTTTATTTGTCATTTTAACAATTTTATCCTGCACTTCGTAACCTTGTTTAGAAAAGTGCCCTACAAAGTTTATTATTGTAAGTTTGTTATATTAATTCTATTATATATATATATATATATATATATATATACCAGTGAGTCAAGTAAATTCCTTATGAGACAGTACAAGCCTGTTTCAGGCCATAAGCAACCATCAGCTGTCAGTAAAGCTACTCATCAGCTGCCAACTTGCTTGCATGCTTGTACTGTTATGCATTTAAAAAAATTCCTATAAAACTGTAAAAATGAGCCTTTGAAACATAAATTTTACATGTGCGCACGTGAAGCAGGCCGCCTGTTGATGACGCCAGCAAAAGCGGTGATGAATAATGAGTCTGAATGTGACGGAGCAACCACCAAGTAGACGGAGCATGTTCGACTTAATGTCGCCCCTTCCTATGTCCGCTGTCTCAAGTACAACCCCTCACACATTTCAGGCAGTTTTGTTTTGTTTTGCTAAGGGACTAATGACAACTTGATCGACTGAGACTCTTCTCATCAACTAACGTTTGGTCGACTTTTAGGTGGCAGCCCTAATTAAACTCATTGCTTATTTTCATGTTTAAAAATATTTTGTTCAACACAATTTTATATGCAGAATGATGTCATTAGCCTCGGGTGTCACCCCTAGACCCATTCAAACTATGCAATGCAGTCGTGACAGTGCATGGTTAAGAAAAATGGCTAACCCAGCCATTGATACAACCCAGCTACTGAGGATGCAACCCAGCTACTGAGGATGCAACTCAGCCACTGAAGATGCAACCCAGCCACTGAAGATGCAACTCAGCCACTGAGGATGCAACCCAGCCACTGAAGATGCAACCCAGCCACTGAAGATGCAACCCAGCTACTGAGGATGCAACCCAGCCACTGACGATGCAACCCAGCCACTGAAGATGCAACCCAGCTACTCAGGACGCAACCCAGCCACTGAGGATGCAACCCAGCTACTCAGGATGCAACTCAGCCACTGAAGACGCAACCCAGCCACTCAGGATGCAACCCAGCTACTGAGGATGCAACCCAGCCACTGAAGATGCAACCCAGCTACTGAGGATGCAACCCAGCCACTGAAGATGCAACCCAGCTACTCAGGATGCAACCCAGCCACTGAAGATGCAACCCAGCTACTCAGGACGCAACCCAGCCACTGAGGACGCAACCCACCCACTGAGGATTGCAACCCAGCCACTGAAGATGCAACCCAGCTACTGAGGATGCAACCCAGCCACTGAAGATGCAACCCAGCAACTGAGGATGCAACCCAGCTACTGAGGACGCAACCCACCCACTGAGGATTGCAACCCAGCCACTGAAGATGCAACCCAGCTACTCAGGACGCAACCCAGCCACTGAGGATGCAACCCAGCTACTCAGGATGCAACTCAGCCACTGAGGACGCAATCCAGCCACTGAGGATGCAACCCAGCCACTGAAGATGCAACCCAGCTACTGAGGATGCAACCCAGCTACTGAGGATGCAACCCAGCCACTGAAGATGCAACCCAGCCACTGAGGATGCAACCCAGCTACTGAGGATGCAACCCAGCCACTGAAGATGCAACCCAGCCACTGAGGATGCAACCCAGCTACTGAGGATGCAACCCAGCCACTGAGGATGCAACCCAGCTACTGAGGATGCAACCGAGCTACTGAGGATGCAACCCAGCCACTGAGGATGCAACTCAGCCACTGAAGATGCAGCCCAGCTACTGAGGATGCAACCCAGCCACTGAGGATGCAACCCAGCTACTGAGGATGCAACCGAGCTACTGAGGATGCAACCCACCCACTGAGGATGCAACCCAGATACTGAGGATGCAACCCAGCTACTGAGGATGCAACTCAGCCACTGAAGATGCAACCCAGCTACTGAGGATGCAACCCAGCCACTGAGGATGCAACCCAGCCACTGAGGATGCAACCCAGCCACTGAGGATGCAACCCAGCTACTGAGGATGCAACCCAGCTACTGAGGATGCAACCCAGCTACTGAGGATGCAACTCAGCCACTGAAGATGCAGCCCACCTACTGAGGATGCAACCCAGCCACTGAGGATGCAACTCAGCCACTGAGGATGCAACCCAGCTACTGAGGATGCAACTCAGCCACTGAGGATGCAACTCAGCCACTGAGGATGCAACCCAGCCACTGAGGATGCAACCCAGCTACTGAGGATGCAACCCAGCTACTGAGGATGCAACTCAGCCACTGGGGATGCAACTCAGCCACTGAGGATGTAACCCAGCCACTGAGGATGCAACCCAGCTACTGAGGATGCAACCCAGCTACTGAGGCTGCAACTCAGCCACTGAGGATGCAACCCAGCTACTGAGGACGCAACCCAGCTACTGAGGATGCAACCCAGCTACTGAGGATGCAACCCAGCTACTGAGGACGCAACCCAGCCACTGAGGATGCACAAGCTAGTGCATTCTTAGTGCTGGTCCCAAGCCCGGAGAAATGGGGAGGGTTGCGTCAGGGAGGGGCATACTGTGTAAAACCTTTGCCAAATCAAATATGCGGATCATAAATCAGATTTCCATATTGAAATGGATGACCCGCTGTGGCGACCCCTAACGGGAGCAGCCCAAAGTAGTAATTAAGAAAAGGACCGGAGAGGAAAGCGGACGGCGGCGGGGGGTGGGGGTGACAGTAAGCTGTCTAGAGCTGCTTTCACTTTCTCTAACATATACTTTACATCCGTAGGATGGTGAGCCAAACCTTATCTCACGAGTATCATACTCCCCCTCTCTCACTCTGCATCCCTTTCCTTTCTGCCCCCTATGCTGCCGTTAGGGGGCGCCACAGCGGATCATCGGTTTTCATCTCCTCATGTCCCTCTGAATCTTCCTCTGTCACGCCTGCCACCTGCATGTCCTCTCTCACCACATCCATAAACCTCCTCTTTGACCTCTTACCTCCTCGTAACCCAGCCACCGAGGATGCACAAGCCAGTGTATTCTTAGTGCCGTGTCCCAGGCCCGGGTATATGCGGAGGGTTCGTCAGGAAAGGAATCCGGCGTAAAACTTTGTGGCTGAGATAGCGCACAGGAACATCTGTACTGAATACAGACCGGAAGTCCCCAAGTCCGAATGGGAGACGCCGCCAAAGATGGCTGAGAGCTAAGATCCTGTGGGACTTCAAGTTCCAGACTGACCAGCAGGTGCTGGCTAACCAACCAGACCTCGTGGTGGTCGGCAAGGAACAGGAGACAGCAGTAGTGATCGATCTAGCAATCTCGAGCGATGGCAACATCTGGAAGAAAGAGCATGAGAAGCGACAGCAGGGGTCGGCAACCTATGGCACGCGAGCCCACGGTGGCACGCGAGGCCATTAAAACGGGCAAGCAGAGCAATTCCATAAAACATACTTTAATATAATTTTTCTGATAAAAAATGAAATATAAAATTTAGCCTAATGGTGAACTAAACGACCAATTCGATTTAAAATGATACTGAATTAATTAGTGTCAAACTACACCATTGCTTTTGACAGCGAGAGGGCACGCACAAGTGACGTAGTCTATCACCCCCCCCCACCCACCCTCTGATCTGCCCACGAGTGCAGCATTACTGCGGTGGTGACAACGTAGAATAGCCAGCTAGCGTCCTCTTTTGTTTGTGTCAGGAACAACTGACCATTCACCCCTCTCAGCCGTCTTGGACAGACGAATTCGGATTCATTTCACGAAAGGACTGAGGTGTGCACTCTCTGTTGTGACAATGTTGTGTGTCGAACTTCTATTGTTAAACGTCATTTTGAAACAAGGCAGGAGAACAACGTCAAGATGAGGTTGATGAAGCTGAATCCATCCAGAGGACAGCGGCCCGGTACGGGAAGCAAAGCAACGGGTTTACAACCCGATGTGCCGCCAAAACCAAGCTACAGAGGGGCTGCTATATGTACAAAACCAAGCTACAGAGGAGCAGCTATATGTACAAAACCAAGCTACAGAGGAGCTGCTATATGTACAAAACCAAGCTACAGAGGAGCTGCTATATGTACAAAACCAAGCTACAGAGGAGCTGCTATATGTACAAAACCAAGCTACAGAGGAGCCGCTAGATGTACAAAACCAAGCTGCAGAGGAGCAGCTATATGTACAAAACCAAGCTACAGAGGAGCCGCTATATGTACAAAACCAAGCTGCAGAGGAGCTGCTAGATGTACAAAACCAAGCTAGAGAGGAGCTGCTATATGTACAAAACCAAGCTACAGAGGAGCTGCTATATGTACAAAACCAAGCTACAGAGGGCCGCTATATGTACAAAACCAAGCTAGAGAGGAGCTGCTATATGTACAAAACCAAGCTACAGAGGAGCTGCTATATGTACAAAACCAAGCTACAGAGGAGCTGCTATAAAGTCGTACAGTGCAGTGCTTAACACGGGAGCCATTCTCCGATGGAGAGAATATAAAGGAGGCTTTCCCCAGCAGTTCGCAGGTCGAACTTGATGGGTTACCAAACAAAGACACGATCATCAACAGCAGTGTTTCTCAACCCAGTCTTCAAGGACCCCCTATCCTGCAGATTTTCATTGTAACCCTGCATAGGTGGCCCTGCTTGTACTTACTCGACCAATCATGTCGCAGCACTTAATTATGCGAGGTTCGCAACGTCTGACAAAATTCATTGCTGATTGGTTGAATAACTACAAACAGGTACCTATGCAGGGTTGCAAAGAAAATATGCAGGACAGGGGTTCCTTGAGGACTGGGTTGAGAAACACTGGTCTACAGGACCAAAGAAAGGACCGTCTCTGTGAGACCTGTAGAGAGACGCAGTGCAGACATGGCTGAAGACTAAGACACCAGCAAGCTGCTGCTGCACTGAAGGGTGCGTCTGTATACACGCTTTTACAGCTGGTGAACACTGATCACGTGTTTCCGCTGCCAAAACGCGCGTGCACACTGTGCGTGACGTAGGCTATAAAGGGGTCTATTGAGCGGTCTTGTCCCCGATGGGATGCGGTAGAAATTAATACCTTTAGTTTCGCGAGACCTGTTCTGGCAACCCACAACGCAGCGAGATGACATTTTAAAAATGAAAATATCAATCCACGAAAAATCCGCTTGCCCTCTGCATCGACTGGCGATGGAGAAGGCGCCTCTGTTGGAGCCAAAATGCGCGCGCATGCTGTGCGTGACGTAGGTCGTGACAGGGTCCATTCAGCGTAGCTGCTGGCGGAAGTGGGGCTGTAAACGACGTTCCACGCCCCCGCAGTGGTTACCGGAAGTTAAGACAAACAAGAGTCGCACTGAATCGTCCATCCGTCCATTATCCAAGCCGCTTATCCAAGTCGGAGTGGCGGGGATGCCGGAGCCGATCCCAGCAGTCATTGGGCGAGTCGGGGTCGGGCTCCCTAGATGTCCTGTTGACGGTAGGTGGCGCCACTGGCACCTGTTCCTCAAGTGACGGCTCAGTTGAGAACAGTCACTTTGCTCCTTTAACACGAGCCACGCATGTTTCTTTTTAATTAACTGACGTGTGGCTTGTGTCGTCTCTACATGCAGTAATAACCTGAGGTGGCTGATGAACACGAGGAGGGAGACATCCAGACATCTGTTGATTTGCTCAGAAGAATGCGCCACCTGGAGGCCGACCAGAGAATCACACCCAGCCAGGCTCTCAGACACCCATTCTTCAGCCGGAGATCGAATTAATTTCCTTTTGTGCCCTCGTGACTTTCATAGACTTGCACGAATAATAGTGTGTGTCTCTGTGTGTGTGTGTATATATATATATATATATATATATATATATATATATATATATATATATATATATATATATATGTATTAGGAAACTTGTGACCAATGTAAACATATTTGGCTGATCTATAATGACTCTCGTCTCTGATATAAATAAATGAGCCGAGGCAGAAATGTCATTGGCAGCTCAGATGAATGAACCCAACAGACCCCCCCCCCTCTTCTGCCAGTTCTTACTACACACATGGGGCGAATAAGGGTTGAGGCAAAGCAAACTCATCTCAGACAAAACTCCTGCACGCTGCAACTGGAGAGACTTTTTATGAACGTCGTGGTCTTTATTCCTTCATGTAACTCCTGACAGCAGCGTTTTGATTCCTGAACTTCGGTTGTTATTTTTCTCCTCTTTAGATCCTCTTACAGCTAGCTAGTAATTAGCAGTTCAGCTTCCTCCAAATTATTGCTATTAGTTTGCACTTTCCCCCTCTTTTTTGGCGCAGGAGTTTCGGCTATCGTTACGTGGTCTTTTTTAAGGCTTCAGCTATGCTACCTGAAGATTTACTGGCGCACACGTTGTGGTGTTCTGTGTGCTATTCCACTCCCAGCCTATAGGTGGCACTAGGTAACTGTTGTGATACTGTTTGATCCTATGGGGATAATAGAGATGAAGGGGAAGAAGTAGCGTGTGACGAACTTGAGCGGACACAGTGCCGTTATGGTAGAGGCTAGTTCCCGTCGATGCAGAGAACGGTCAACTGAGCATGCGCAAGTACTCGTCGCCTCCGTTGTTTGGGTAGGTTAAGGTTAGGGTTAGTTGTGTCTGTAGGAGGTGGCTTTATGCTGAGGGCGCCACATGTCCACTGTGAGGACACCATGTTGTGCCACTAGGACGACCGAGCCGCTTATTTTGGACCGTTTTGGATTTTCAACGTTTAATGACTTTGCGAAAAGCTGCAGACCTGCCGCTCCCCGAACGCTTAAAATTTGCATATATTCTATAGATCGGTTGCACAAACATGACAGGATCTACCTTCAACGATCGTGAGCGGTCAAAATAACCGCACGTAAATTGAGCGTCATCGTGCGAGTCATGTGACTATTTATGACGCGTGTTGGTGGCGTCATTTCCTTCTCGAAGTTCGTTACTCTGTCCTAGAAACACACTAGCGCCCTCCAGTGGAGAGAAATAGTCTAAACTTGATGTGTGATTATGTCCAACATGTCTGGTTACAGACGCACCATGACTACCACCGAGGCGCTGCAGTATGTACAGCTGTTGGACAGCCGCCATTTTAAATTGTTTGAAAATAGTATTAAATTTGTTTAAATTTTAGTTTTCATAACAGATATATTAACATGTGTAATGCATTAATATCTCAGCTGGGTATGTATCTTGACACAATATAGAGTTTAAAAACCGGCCGTCATTTTGACCGCCCGTGGTGGTTTTGGGTAGGAGCGTTCTCGTGCTAGTAATCAATCTTCACCTAGTTTTTAAGTTCCGGTCGTTGTTCGGGACTGTTTCAATATTTATTTTAATGTTTACATTTCTCGTTTCATAGGCCTTGTTACGTTTGTTAGATTAGCAATATGTGTTTTCCGTTTTGTTTTTCGGGTAATATTTTCCCTTTTCAATTTTGCTATTCAAGTTCTGTCTCTTTGAAGCTTAAACTGTTTAAAAATAGTATTAAAGTTGTTAAAATGTTAATTTTGGTGTCAGCTAGTTTCCTAACAGACATACTAACATATGTAATGCATTCATATATCAGCTGGGTATGTATCTTGACACAATATAGAGTTTAAAAACCGGCGGTCATTTTGACCGCAAACGGTCGTTTTAGGTAGGAGTGAAATCCCGGTCGGTCTAGTGAGCATAACGCGTTCCTCCTCAGTGTGGCTGTTTGGCTGCAGACTTGTTTTAGTAGTGCATGTGTGACGTAAGCATAGCGTTTAGGCTCTCTGTGTAACTATTGGCCAGGTCAGTCTGGCTCTTTGCTCTTTAGGCGGGAAAAAAAACATGCAAACGTTTCGCATCTCGCAAAGCGTAACGTTGTTATTATTATTATACCAGTCGGAGGCAGCATGCCGGTGGACGTTTATAACCGCACATAACGTCTCTGGTCTGCGGTCAGGCAGGCCGGGCAGAATTTACCAGAGCAAAGTCCGCATGGAGGTCACGTGTCGGCGGCGGAGACGTGACGCGTCCGTGACACGTTTCCCCTTTTGATTTCGATGCGTAACTCTGATCTATTTCCCCATTCATATGTGTCTGCTGGTCTCAGCGTGGGCTCGCCGGCTGCCGTGCGTCAGATTGCCAGCGTGCCCACGCGCAAGAGGCGATAAGAGGAAAGAGAAACAAACGGCATCAGGAAGGACACAGCGAATGAGCAGAACAACGGACGGGAGAGAAGAGGTGCCAGGAGATAAGGAGGAGAGAGGGATGAAGACGGATGAGCACACACCGAGGACACTGTTAATTCACTCATATGTTGCATATTCACTCATCAATGACTATATATATATATACACACACACACATACATACATACACTCACCGGCCACTTTATTAGGCACACCTGTCCAACTGCTCGTTAACGCAAATGTCTAATCAGCCAATCACATGGCAGCAACTCAATGCATTTAGGCATGCAGACATGGTCAAGACGATCTGCTGCAGTTCAAACCGAGCATCAGAATGGGGAAGAAAGGTGATTTAAGTGACTTTGAACGTGGCATGGTTGTTGGTGCCAGACGGGCTGGTCTGAGTATTTCAGAAACTGCTGATCTACAGGGATTTTCACGCACAACCATCTCTAGGGTTTACAGAGAATGGTCCGAAAAAGAGAAAATATCCAGTGAGCGGCAGTTCTGTGGGCGAAAATGCCTTGTTGATGCCAGAGGTCAGAGGAGAATGGCCCGACTGGTTCGAGCTGACAGAAAGGCAACAGTAACTCAAATAACCACTCATTACAACCGAGGTATGCAGAAGAGCATCTCTGAACGCACAACACGTCGAACCTTGAGGCAGATGGGCTACAGCAGCAGAAGACCACACCGGGTGCCACTCCTGTCAGCTAAGAACCGGAAACTGAGGCTACAATTCGCACAGGCTCACCAAAATTGGACAATAGAAGATTGGAAAAACGTTGCCTGGTCTGATGAGTCTCGATTTCTGCTGCGACATTCGGATGGTAGGGTCAGAATTTGGCGTCAACAACATGAAAGCATGGATCCATCCTGCCTTGTATCAACGGTTCAGGCTGGTGGTGGTGGTGTAATGGTGTGGGGGATATTTTCTTGGCACACTTTGGGCCCCTTAGTACCAATTGAGCATCGTGTCAACGCCACAGCCTACCTGAGTATTGTTGCTGACCATGTCCATCCCTTTATAACCACAGTGTTCCCATCTTCTGATGGCTACTTCCAGCAGGATAACGCGCCATGTCATAAAGCTCGAATCATCTCAGACTGGTTTCTTGAACATGACAATGAGTTCACTGTACTCAAATGGCCTCCACAGTCACCAGATCTCAATCCAATAGAGCACCTTTGGGATGTGGTGGACCGGGAGAGTCGCATCATGGATGTGCAGCCGACAAATCTGCAGCAACTGCGTGACGCTATCATGTCAATATGGACCAAACTCTCTGAGGAATGTTTCCAGTACCTTGTTGAATCTATGCCACGAAGGATTAAGGCAGTTCTGAAGGCAAAAGGGGGTCCAACCCGGTACTAGCAAGGTGTACCTAATAAAGTGGCCAGTGAGTGTATATATATATGTGTGTGTGTGTGTGTGTGTGTGTGTGTGTGTGTGTGTGTGTGTGTGTGTGTGTGTATATAGTCATTGCTTGTGTTTACCTCCAGGACAATCTCAAAAGACAAGATGAGAACAGAGACAAAGGAAGAAAAGGAACAAGAGGAGCAAAACAGTGGCAGATATACTGCATTTAAATGGTGATATATCACTTTCATCTGAAGACGAGCCCACAGGCCAGTGGGGACCGCTGCGGAAAATATTTATTAGCATCTTTAATTCATAACTACATGTGTTCACATTAAAACGTTAAAGTGAACAAGGCTTACATGTATTGGTGTTAAATATAAAAATGTCTGGCTTGTGGGACGGCGCACACACACACACACACACACACACACACACACACACACACACACACACACACACACACTCAACATTATTTAAATGCTTTTCAAGGCAAAGTCTAATGTGTTGGAATTAGATTGAGTCTTGTTTTTTTTGTTTTTGTTGTTTTTTTGAGGATGAATAAAATTGTATCAGGGGGTAAACAGCGGTCACTAATCACATTTAGATAATTTACTTAAAATATGCAGAGTCAGGCCTACACTTTTGGATGAGATGACATTTGTCCAACACCTTCTCATGCCATGGCGTCATATGTTGACGCCATGGCATGAGATGAGATGAGATGAGATGAGATGAGGTGAGGTGAGGTGAGGTGAGACGAGGCAAAGTGAGGTGAGGTGGGGTGAGGTGAGGTGAGGTGAGGTGAGATGAGGTGAGATGAGATGAGGTGAGACGAGGTGAGGTGAGATGAGATGAGATGAGATGAGATGAGCTGAGGTGAGATGAGATGAGATGAGGTGAGACGAGGCAAAGTGAGGTGGGGTGAGGTGAGGTGAGATGAGATGAGATGAGGTGAGACAAGGTGAGGTGAGGTGAGGTGAGATGAGATGAGACGAGGTGAGACAAGGTGAGGTGAGGTGAGACGAGGAAGGTGAGGTGAGATGAGATAAGACGAGGTGAGACGAGGTGAGGTGAGGTGAGGTGAGATGAGATGAGACGCGGTGAGGTGAGGTGGGGTGAGGTGAGATGAGATGAGACGAGGTGAGGTGAGATGAGATGAGGTGAGACGAGGTGAGGTGGGGTGAGGTGAGGTGGGGTGAGGTGAGGTGAGGTGAGATGAGATGAGATGAGACGAGGTGAGGTGAGGTAAGGTGAGATGAGGTGAGGCGAGGTGAGGTGAGGTGAGGTGAGATGAGATGAGGCGAGGAGAGGTGAGGTGAGGTGAGGTGAGGTGAGGTGAGATGAGGTGAGATGAGGCGAGGCGAGGTGAGGTGAGGTGAGGTGAGGTGAGATGAGATGAGATGAGATGAGGTGGAGTGTTGCTATATTGATGCAGAAGGTGTCCAGTGTCTGTAGAGACACAGTGGCTGCTCCACACACCCCAGTGGGAAACTTCCACCCTGATTTTGTAACATTTATGCCATACAGGTTAGGTAATGGTTTAGGTTAGGGTTAGAGTGAGGTTGTGGTTAAGTTGTGCGTTACGGTTTAGCTAGTGATAAAATTTAGCGTTAAGGATTAGCTAGTGATAAAATTTAGCGTTTAGGTTTAGCTAGTGATAAAAGTTGGTGTTAAGTGTAGGTAGTGGTTAATTCGCTGTGTCTCATACAGACACCAAAGAGTACCTACTACATAAGATATGAATAGTTTATCAATACTGTCAATATACGAGGCCATGGGATGAGAATGCAAAAGTAGTTTATTCAAGTGTGCTATTACTTATTTTAAACTAAAAATCAGTGAGTATATTTTCAGTTTATTTTTAAGTACTTATCAGCGCTATACTACACAAAATTAAACTTATGTGTACTTACAAGTATACTATTAGTACATATAATTAAACTTTACTTGAACTTGAACTTTACTTGATGTTTACTTAAATTTACTTTATGAAATTAACTTCAAGTATACTTTTTTTTGTAAGGGTGGGCTTCATTTGTCATGTACTTTTGCAGCAAATGTCTTGAACCGCACCACAGAACTGCTGAGGCTTCTTCTGTAGCACTTTAATAATAATAATGCATTTCATTTGTGGGCGCCTTTCAAAGCAGTCAAGGACACCTTACAGAACACAGTAAAAAAAACAAAAACAAAACAAGCAGCACTGTACCAGACAGCATAAAATTAAAACACAGCAGGGTAGACGATAAAAAGTTAACACAACAGATAAGTATGAAATCAACATCTGCACAAAACTCAGTGAAGCGTGGATCAGACTGAATATGCCAGTGTGAAAAGGTGCATTTTGAGACGGGATGTGAAGGTTGAAAGAGAGTCAGTGTTGTGAAGGTCTTGTGGGAGAGAGTTCTATAGGCGGAGGGCAGGATGACTGAAGGCTCTAGACCCCATGGTAGTCCAGCGGGCCGATGGTATAGTGAGTTGGAGAGCAGAAGAGGATGTGAGAGTGCGGGAGGGCGTGTGGATATGAAGGAGTTCGGAAAGATATGGAGGAGCTGGGTTATTAAAGGCCTTAAAGGTGAGAAGCAGGATCTTGAAGTCAATATGGTATAAAACAGGAAGCCAATGGAGTTGCTGAAGAACAGGAGTGATATGATCTATGGAAGGAGTTCTGGTAATGATACGGGCAGATGAATTCTGGACCAAGTGAAGCTTATGAAGACACTTGAGGGGAATACCAAAGAGGATAGAATTACAGTAGTCAATACGGGATGTAACCAGGGTGTGAGTGAGTATGGCTGTGCTTTTAGGTGTAAGTGATGGCCGAAGATGATTAATATTGCTTGGTGGAAGTATGCAGATCGAGTAACATTGTTGATGTGGGCTTCAAAAGATAATGTGTTGTCCAGGATGACACCCGGACTCTTAACCTGAGGAGATGGGGGAACTATAGAATTGTCAATAGTAAGAGAAAAACTATCAGTTTTGGCCAAAGTAGATTTAGTGCCAACTAAAAGGACCTCAGTTTTATTAAGTTTGAGGAAGTGGTATGAAAAACAGGATTTAATTTCTAGTAAGCAGTCAGAAAGGGAAGTGGGCAGAAAAGTGGAGGTAGGTTTGGTGGATAGATAAAGCTGGGTGTCATTCGCATAGCAGTGAAATTGAATGCCACATTTCATGAAAATGTGACCAAGAGGTAGTAGGTAAATAATAAATAGGAGGGGTCCCAATACAGAGCCCTGGGGAACACCGGTAGTAACAGGAAAGGACTGAGATCTCACTTTTTTAAGTTGGACAAACTGAGTGCGGCCAGAGAGATATGATCTAAACCAGTCAAGGGGGGGTGCCAGCTATTCCAATGGAAACTAATCTTTCTAGGAGGATGTTGTGTGAGATGGTATCAAAGGCTGCACTCAGATCAAGAAGGACAAGTATGGTTAAGAACTCAAGAGTCAGCTGCCATCAAAAGATCATTAGTGATTTTCACCAATGCTGTCTCTGTGCTGTGTATGGAGCGAAAACCAGACTAGAATTGTTCAAACATATCGTTGTTAGTCAAGTGAGCATATACCTGAGATGCGACTGTCCTTTCAAGTGTTTTAGAAAGAAATGGTAAATTTGAGATTGGGCGAAAATTATTCAAATTGTTGGGGTCTGCACCAGGTTTCTTGAGTATTGGAGTAATTGCAGCTGTTTTGAGAGATGAGGGAACAAGACCAGAGGTAAGGGAGGAATGTATGATATCAGTGATTAAAGAGGATAGAGAAGGTAGACATGCTTTTACTAAATGAGTAGGAAGGGGGTCTAACTGACAGGTAGATGATTTGGATTTGCGAATAAGACCAGATATTTCTGCAACAGTTGGGAGTTTAAAACTAGATAGTGAAGAACAGAGGGGAACATGGGAGGGTGAATAAGATGAACTGTATGCAGTATTGTTTGACGAGGTCAATTGCTGATTAATATTTTCAATTTTGGCATTAAAGAAGGTCATGAAAGCATTGCATTGAGGTGCGAGAGTGTCTGGTGGCCGTAAAATATTGTTTACCACGGAAAACAGGGTTCTAGTGTTCCCTTCACCTGATCTAACAAAATTTGCGTAATAAGACGATTTAGGTGTGGACAGAGCCTCCTTATAATGAAGTATGTGGTCATTATACATGTCTTTATGAACAACAAGGCCAGTTTTCCTGTAAAGGTGTTCCAGGCGACAGCCTTTAGCTTTAAGCTGGTGTAGTGCAGGTGTAAACCAAGGGGCAGAGTGGGTAAAGGAAACAGAGCGGGTTTTTAAAGGAGCGACATTGTTTAAAATACTATAAAGGCCATCGTTGTAATGAGAGACCAGTTCGTCTGGGGTGGATGAATTGTCTTTGCTGGGGAGGTTATCAATTTCACTAGTGAGAGCAGATAAATCAATATTCTTAATATTACGGAACGAGATGGAGCATGACAATTTTGTTTTGGATAATGTCATATTAAGGTGGCAAGACACTAACTCGTGGTCGGAAATGGGCAAATCAGATGCACTGCAGTTAAGAGGAGTTACACCAGAGCAGCAGATCAGATCAAGTATGTGTCCTTTAGAGTGCGTAGGAAAATCAATATATTGCTGTAATCCAAAACTGTCCAGGCATGATGTAAAACCCCCTTGTGAGAGTATTGCGGGCATTGTCCATGTGTATATTAAAATCGCCCAGCATTATTACATTGGGGGATAAAGGGCATAAATAAAGGTTAGAAAAACAGGAAGTTAATTTAAGAAATTGTTATTGGGCTTCGGTGGTCGATAAACAGTGGCTAGTACGGTAGGATTTGGCCCATTGATTTGTAGGGCAGTGGACTCAAATGGCACTTTCCACTTTTCACTGTAAAGCATCGCGACACCACCCCCTGCCGGTGTCAAGAGATTTGCAGGTGTGCGCAAACCCAGGAGGAATGGTTTGATTAAACTGTGAGAAGTCATTTGGTTGTTTTTACGTCTCAGTCGAGCATAGGAAATCAAACTTACGATCACGAAGTAGGAGTCCCTTGTTGGTGAGCGAGCTAATGTTAAATAACCTGATGGAGAGGTTGTTTTTTCCGGTTTTGACGCTAGCCGACTTGGCTAGTGCACTGTGGTCAACAGTGTAAGGTAGCGGTGTTACTGGATGGAGTATCTAAGAGAAAGTAATCCAGGTGAACATAATCCATATGGACAGCCCATTGATCCACATTATTGCCGGTGTTGTACCAATCGTAGGCTCCGACGTAGAACGCCAAATTTGTTACTAGAAACAAGCGCTCTGCAGCAGCAGTGACACGATGCCCCTTAAAGGCTCTATAAATGTTTGCCTGATGTGAATGACTTGTGATGATCTGAGACCCCTTCCTTTATCACAGTGGACAGGTGAGCTGATGGCTTATAATCAGAGTACAGAAGTGTGCCGAATCGAAGCCATAATCAGTCAGCTGGTCCACATGACAGCCTTAATCAAGCCGATGACAACGTGTCACAGAGTCCATCACAGAGTTCATCACAGAGTTCATCATAGAGTCCATCACAGCGTTCATCACAGAGTTCATCATAGAGTCCATCACAGAGTTCATCATAGAGTTCATCACAGAGTTCATCATAGAGTTCATCATAGAGTCCATCACAGAGTTCATCATAGAGTCCATCACAGAGTTCATCATAGAGTTCATCACAGAGTTCACCACAGAGTTCATCATAGAGTCCATCACAGAGTTCATCACAGAGTTCATCATAGAGTTCATCACAGAGTTCATCATGGAGTCCATGATAGAGTTCATCACAGAGTTCATCATAGAGTCCATGACAGAGTTCATCGCTACCCTTTAGTCTGTTCGGTGGAATGCATGGAAATAGCTCCCGTGGCCCACTGCAGCCCATCACAAATCACACTCCGGCAGATGCGGACATACCGGCAAACAGAGCAGAAATAACACAAGTCCTTGTCCACACACACACACACACACACACACACACACACACACACACTGACGCAGACCAGACCGACACCCGCAACTCACCATGGCTTCAGCATGGCAGCTGCGATGTCTTGGAGAGAATTACCTGCATGTCACCACTGAGCAAACAGATTGTCAAGGGAGCACAGCAAATCGACTCGGTCAAGGCCGCTGATCTATTGTTGTGGCACAAAGGCAGAACACATAGCAGGCCTCCTACAGGTCTCTCACACACACACGCTGGCAGCTTGCCTGCACACACAAGCAGCAAACTGACCCAGCATAACAATGCAAACAAAGGAGGGGAGAGGGATGGAATAATTATCTGTGTAGACGTTCGATTAACGAGGTGGCGTTTCAGTAGAGTACGGCTGGGGACTTCCAGCAACGAGGGATACGAGCCTTTTTCTGGGGCGTCGCCACATCTCAGACGTACTGGGGGATTTGATTTAACCCAGCCCCTCAGTGATTCCCCTAAAGTTCCCATGACACCAAAATAGATGGGTTTTTTATGTATGTCTCGCAGTGGTCGTCACCTATACACCAGCATCTGGTCCAGCAACGACACAAAACCAAAAAAACGACAACAACAAAA
>NC_079215.1:65657362-65689343 GCF_029633865.1 Lampris incognitus
GAACTACAATTCAAAGCACTTCCGTATTGGCTTCAACTTCCCAGCCCGGTAGTTGCTGTTGGTCTGGCCTTACTATAGCTGACATGCATCATATGTGTGCCACAGGACATTAGCAACCAGTGTATCTTAACAACTGACAATAAGGTGTATACTGTGACACCCAGTTGGAGACGTCACAGCAGACGGAAGTTGGGGTTGAACAACATGCAGTCGCTTTCAGAGCTATGTTGGACATTCGTTCATTAATTCTTTTACCAAGCCACTTATCCTAATTAGGGCCGTGAGGGGAAAGCGGGCAAACACCCGGGACAGGTCACCAGTCCATCGCAGGGCAGACTTACCGATGCACACATTCACACCTAGGGGCAATTTACTATCTCCGTTTCACCGGACTGCAGGAGGAAACCGGAGCGCAGACACGGGGAGAACATGCAAACTCCGCACAGAAAAGCTGCAGTTGAACAGGTAATATGATAACTGCAGTTGTGAGCAAGACCGGGAAGTGATTTGCCTCAAACAGCAGATTTAAGACGGAGCAGCTGCTGACTCCGACACACCTAGCTCCCTTCAGGGAGTGACCAAACAGAAGCAATACAAAAGAAGAGGGAAATGACAAGAGTCACTTCTATCTTAACAAGACGATGACAGAGAAGCCCAAACGTGCCACCAGGAGCAGCACATGACGCGAGATAGAGAAGGCAAAAAGGGAAGTGGCGGTGGCTAGACGGAAAAGTGGAGTGCTGAGTTGAATAAATACAGGCCGTGCTGATGGGATGAACATGCACCTCTGTCCTCTGGTGTAATCAGTCATTCAGCCCTGACACACTGGTGAGCTGGCTGGTCATCAGTCACTTAACTCAGAGTGGGGAGACAGAGAGACCCAATTGGAGAAGGAAGAGAGGACGGCGTGTTAGAGAGGCTGTGATGGAAGAGAGGTGGAAAGAGAGAGAGACGGGTAAAATGGAAGAGAAGAAAAGTGGATATTTCTGTCAGCGATAGAAGGAGGGAGAGAGAGAAAGTCAATGTGTGTGTGTGTGTGTGTGTGTGTGTGTGTGTGTGTGTGTGTGTGTGTGTGTGTGTGTTCTAACGACTGGCACGTCGCCTCGGATGCTCTCTGTCCACACTGTTTAGGGCTGCTGTCATTTTTCTATTCGACATTCAAACATTCGCTCAAATGTGAGTGGGAACGTTAATATTCGAGCTGTAATGATCAGTTCGAATTCAACATTTACAGCGCAACAGACTTTTTGAAGTAGTTTGCCTTGTAGTCCAGCAGAGGGCGCACTATCAGCTTGACCTATCGCATGTGCCATTGACCTTTCAGTAAGCTAAACTGTTAATGTTCTGTTGTTGCCAGTGTAGACTCCTAAAAAGACTCACTGGCCGATCGGCCAGGGGGTCGGCCCCCTTTAGTCCAGCGGTTAGTGCCGTCGCCTCATGGTGCAGAACAACCCTGATTCGAATCCACACGGGGCGGGAAAATGCTCTATCACACTGGTGGCAGCGGTGGGGTCCGGAAGTGTCCGGAGGCGTGCTGCTCCTCATAAGTCTCTTCGGAGCGCGGGAATAACGAAG
This sequence comes from Lampris incognitus, assembly GCF_029633865.1. Classification (NCBI taxonomy): domain Eukaryota; kingdom Metazoa; phylum Chordata; class Actinopteri; order Lampriformes; family Lampridae; genus Lampris; species Lampris incognitus. The sequence goes on from NC_079215.1 coordinate 65,658,938, forward strand.
CTCGTGGGGTCCGGAAGTGTCCGGAGGCGTGCTGCTCCTCATAAGTCTCTTCGGAGCGCGGAATAACGAAGCTCGTGGGGTCCGAAGTGTCCGGAGGCGTGCTGCTCCTTGTAAGTCTCTTCCGAGCGCGGGAAAAACGAAGCTCGAAGGGGCGCTTCCGGTAGAAGGTGACTACCGTAACCTACTAAAGCACTCACTGGCTGATCAGCCAGGGGTCGGCCCCGCCCCCTTTAGTCGAGCGTTAGCGACGTCGCCTAGCTGTGCAGTACAACGCTGGCTCGAATCCCGCAGCGGGCGGAAATGGGCTGGAAAAAAGCGGTAAGTGAAAGTCTAGCTCGGCCGGGGAGTCTTTCAGTAGGCTACACTACTGCCCTTCAGTTTACCTTTGATGGCGTTTTCATCCGCCGTTGCGCCTAAAACACACCAGGCGCGGACGCGGCGCGTCACCTGGGCGAGAGGGAGAGAGAGGGAGAGAGAGAGGGGGGGGGGCGAGAGAGAGGGAGAGAGAGGGCGAGAGAGAGGGAGAGAGGGGAGAGAGAGGACGAGAGAGAGAGAGAGGAGAGAGAGAGAGGAGAGAGAGAGAGAGAGAGAGAGAGAGAGAGAGAGAGAGAGGGAGGGAGGAGAGAGAGAGGGAGAGAGAGAGAGGGAGAGAGGGAGAGAGGGGGGGGAGAGAGAGAGGGAGAGAAGGAGAGAGAGGGAGAGAGAGAGAGGGAGAGGAAGGAGAGGGAGAGAGGGGGGGAGAGGGAGAGAGAGAGGAAGAGAAGGAGAGAGAGGGAGAGAGGGAGAGAGAGAGAGGGAGAGAGAGAGAGAGAGAGAGAGAGAGAGAGAGGGGGGGGGGGCGAGAGAGAGGGGGGGGCGAGAGAGAGAGAGAGGGGGCGAGAGAGAGAGAGAGAGAGAGAGGGAGAGAGAGGGAGAGAGATAGGGAGAGAGAGAGAGAGAGAGGGAGAGAAAGAGGGAGAGAGAGGGAGAGAGAGAGAGGGAGAGAGAGAGGGAGAGAGAGGGAGAGAGAGCGAGAGAGAGAGAGAGAGAGAGAGAGAGAGAGAGAGAGATGGCCGAGTGAAAAAGATGAATGTGCTGTCTCGACTCATCCGGTCTGCACTTCATTTTGTCGAAGCAGCGATTAAAGGACGACTTTAGTCCAAGTTGAAATCCGAGCTGATTAACCTAATGAGGGTCTTCATCAGGGCGGGTCAGACGTAATGAGGGTCTTCGTCAGGGCGGCTCAGACAGCTTTAGCGAAACTTCCGCAGGTTCAACTTCAACAGGATGACTTCACACTGCGGTCGGAAGCACACCAACAACCTTTACTGCTTCGCCTTTTTTAAGTTGTGCCTTATTTCTTTGGTGTGATTCAGATCAAGGCGAGTGGACAAGTACTGGAAGGCAATGTTACTTCCTGTAGAACAGGAAGCACGTGCAACATAGGGAGGACGGGCCAGTCCACAGTAACTGTTGTCAGAGGCTAATAACCACTGAGCCAGTACAGTCCCTCCTCGTCGTGTCATTATGAGTCTAATGTTCCCGTGTTTGATAAAACATGACATTTAAGACAATATTTAGATCAGCATGGTGACGGAAGCTTAATGAATATCACGTGTCCTCGTGCTGTGGACGTGGCGGCAGACGGGAAGTGACGTGAGATTAAAAGCTGCTTATCGAAGCTCACAGAGGTGCACGGATGCGGTTATTCTCGAGTAGAACATTGGAATGTGTTGTTTGTAATCCTGCATTACTTTCACAGTTGATGGCTCAAATCACTAAAGTCAGTTAAATTCACTTTTAGCTGGAGACAGAATGACGAAATCAATACGCACATACCAGGTCTGATGTACTGACACGCACGCTTTGTAAATCAAACACATATTAGTATATATGACAAACATATTAGTATATATGATACATATATTATTATATATGACATAGATATATTAGTATATATGATACATATATTAGTATATATGATACATATATTATTATATATGACATAGATATATTAGTATATATGACAAACATATTAGTATATATGATACATATATTATTATATATGACATAGATATATTAGTATATATGACAAACATATTAGTATATATGATAAATCTATTATTATATATGACAAACATATTAGTATATATGAGAAACATATTAGTCTATATGACACATATAGTATTATTATATATGACAAACATATTAGTATATATGACAAACATATTAGTCTATATGATATATATATTGGTATATATGACAGATATATTAGTATATATGACAAACATATTAGTATATATGATAAATATATTATATATGATAAATATATTAGTATATATTAGTAAATATGGTAGATATATTAGTATATATGATAGATATTATATATGATAAATGTATTAGTATATATGATGGATATATTAGTATATATGATGGATATATTAGTATATAACACTGATATATTAGTATATATAATACATATATTGGTATATATGATGGATATATTAGTATATGAGATATATTAGTATAAATGACAGATATATTAGTATAGATGATGGATATATTTATATGATAAATATATTAGTATATATATTAGTATAAGATAGATATTATTATATATGACAGATATATTAGTATATAAGATAGATATGACAAATATATTAGTATAGATGATGGATATATTTATATGATAAATATATTTGTGTACATAATGGATACATTAGTATATAAGATAGATATTATTATATATGAGAGATATATTAGTATATAAGATAGATATTATTATATATGACAGATATATTAAAATAGATGATGGATATATTCATATGATAAATATATTAGTGGATATTTTGGTTTATAAGATAGATATTATTATATATGACAGATATATTAGTAGAGATGATGGATATATTTATATAATAAATATAATAGTGGATATATTAGTATACAAGATAGATATTATTATATATGACATATATATATATTAGTATAGATGATGGATATATTTATATAATAAATATATTAGTATATAAGATAGATATTATTATATATGGCAGATATATTAGTATATATGATAATACATATATTTGTATATAGATATGATAACTATATTAGTATATATGATGGATTAATTTATATGATAAATATATTAGTGGATATACTAGTATATAAGATAGATATTATTATTACCTTTACTGATGTGATTTTGTTTTAGTTTATTTACAGTCCAGAACGCCACATAAGATGAGTGTGAATTACTAAAAAGACGTTAGACGTCGTGTGAAATGTCTAAAAACACACAAGCACGAGACGCTGGGTCTCATCTATGCAGGATTGCCCCCCTCGCGTCAGAGAGTATGGCCATAAGGACAGGACGGTGGAGAGGACACATGCAGATGTTGAGTAAACACAACATCATGGCACGTTGTGCTTCCTGGGAGAGGGACGCTCCTCTGTTGTTCTCCAGAGGTGTCCTCCTGTTTGTTTCTGTGTTTTTCTAGGGAGGTGGTCCTCATCTGATGTGAGGGTGTAAGGACAGGGTGTTGTGTTGCTGTGAAGCCCCCCGAGGCGCTTTAGTAATCTGTGGTGTTGGGCTACACTTGCAGATCTCAACCTACATGGTGGAGTTTTGGTGGAATGAAGGAAAGCAACAAGTCAGTAATAAGAGTAATAGGAGCAACAAGTCAGTAATGAGAGTAACACGAGCAACAAGTCAGTACTGAGAGTAATAAGAGCAACAAGTCAGTAATAACAGTAATAAGAGCAACAAGTCAGTACTGAGAGTAATAAGAGCAACAAGTCAGTAATGAGAGTAATAAGAGCAACAAGTCAGTAATGAGAGTAATAAGAGCAACAAGTCAGTAATGAGAGTAACACGAGCAACAAGTCAGTAATGAGAGTTTCACGAGCAACAAGTCAGTAATAAGAGTAATAAGAGCAACAAGTCAGTAATAAGAGCAACAAGTCAGTAATAAGAGTAATAAGAGCAACAAGTCAGTAATAAGAGTAATAAGAGCAACAAGTCAGTACTGAGAGTAATAAGAGCAACCGTCAGTACTGAGAGTAATACGAGCAACACGTCAGTAATAAGAGCAACAAGTCAGTAATAAGAGCAACAAGTCAGTAATAAGAGTAATAAGAGCAACAAGTCAGTAATAAGAGCAACAAGTCAGTAATGAGAGTAATAAGAGCAACACGTCAGTAAAAAGAGTAATAAGAGCAACAAGTCAGTAATGAGAGTAATAAGAGCAACAAGTCAGTAATAAGAGTAATAAGAGCAACACGTCAGTAATGAGAAATAACAGCAACAAGTCAGTAATAAGAGTAATAAGAGCAACAAGTCAGTAATGAGAGTAATAAGAGCAACAAGTCAGTAATAAGAGTAATAACAGCAACAAGTCAGTAATAAGAGTAATAAGAGCAACAAGTCAGTAATAGGAGTAATAAGAGCAACAAGTCAGTAATAGGAGTAATAAGAGCAACAAGTCAGTAATAAGAGTAATAAGAGCAATAAGTCAGTAATAAGAGCAACACGTCAGTAATAAGAGTAATAAGAGCAACACGTCAGTAATAGGAGTAACAAGAGCAACAAGTCAGTAATAAGAGTAATAAGAGCAATAAGTCAGTAATAAGAGTAATAAGAGCAACAAGTCAGTAATAAGAGTAATAAGAGTAATAAGAGCAATAAGTCAGTAATAAGAGTAATAAGAGCAACAAGTTAGTATTAAGAGTAATAAGAGCAACAAGTCAGTAATAAGAGTAATAAGAGCAATAAGTCAGTAATAAGAGCAACAAGTCAGTAATAAGAGTAATAAGAGCAACAAGTCATCAATAAGAGTAATAAGAGCAACAAGTCAGTAATAAGAGTAATAAGTCAGTAATAAGAGTAATAAGAGCAAAAAGTTAGTGATAAGAGTAATAAGAGCAACACGTCAGTAATAAGAGCAATAAGAGCAACACGTCAGTAATAGGAGTAATAAGAGCAACAAGTCAGTAATAAGAGTAATAACAGCAACAAGTTAGTAATAAGAGTAATAAGAGCAACATGTCAGTAATAAGAGTAATAAGAGCAACAAGTCAGTAATAAGAGTAATAAGAGCAACAAGTTAGTAATAAGAGTAATAAGAGCAACAAGTCATTAATAAGAGTAATAAGAGCAACAAGTCAGTAATAAGAGTAATAAGTCAGTAATAAGAGTAATAAGAGCAACAAGTTAGTAATAAGAGTAATAAGAGCAACAAGTCAGTAATAAGAGTAATAAGAGAAACACGTCAGCAATAGGAGTAATAAGAGCAACACGTCAGTAATAGGAGTAATAAGAGCAACACGTCAGTAATAGGAGTAATAAGAGCAACAAGTCAGTAATAAGAGTAATAAGAGCAACACGTCAGTAATAGGAGTAATAAGAGCAACAAGTCAGTAATAAGAGTAATAAGAGCAACACGTCAGTAATAAGAGTAATAAGAGCAATAAGTCAGTAATAAGAGCAATAAGTCAGTAATAAGAGTAATAAGAGCAATAAGTCAGTAATAAGAGCAATAAGTCAGTAATAAGAGTAATAAGAGCAACAAGTCAGTAATAAGAGTAATAAGAGCAACAAGTTAGTAATAAGAGTAATAAGAGCAACAAGTTAGTAATAAGAGTAATAAGAGCAACACGTCAGTAATAAGAGTAATAAGAGCAATAAGTCAGTAATAAGAGCAACAAGTCAGTAATAAGAGTAATAAGAGCAATAAGTGGTGGAGGAAAACACGCTGCTTTGTTTGTGGAGTTGTGTTGTGTTGACAGTCCAACTTCAGCTGGGCTGTTGCGTCACCGGTGCTGCAGCCTGACGGTGTTTGGTGCGAGTGCTGTCAAAGTGCCATCCACTGTTCACATAGAATATATCAGAAGACTACACACACACACACACACACACACACACACACACCACGCACGCGCGCGTGTACAGGCACGCGCGTGCACATGGTCACGCGCACGCACACAGAAGCATCATAAAATTCATGTAATCAGGTCTGTGATCTGCGGTGTAGGACGCGTAATTCAGGACGGGTGTTGCGGGACGGGTATTGCGGGACGGGTGTTGCAGGACGGGTATTGCGGGACGGGTGTTGCAGGACGGGTATTGCAGGGCTTTGCTGGTCGCGTTGTTCAAAGCCTGCTCATGGTTGGGTTTTTTTGTTTGTGTTTGTTTCCATGAATTTTAATCAAAACGTGTGTAAACCAAACAGCCGCCGGCCCACATCACCTCTGGTGCACATCCCAGACTGATGCGTCGCCATTTCTTCCTGTTCTGCCCTTCAACACGGCTAACCTTGGAAAGAAGCTAGAAACTTCCCACCCCCGCGCTATAACAGGGGGGATACGCAGCGTGGCCGTCTGGCATTAAGGGGCTTTAGAGGAAGTTGTAGGACACTTCTGGATGAGGGTGATGATAACTTGTAATGATGAAGCCACGGAGACAAGGAGCCTGTCTGCAAAACTGCATTTACACACCAAGCCCCGAAGACTCCTAGCGGACCTCATTGACTCAGCAGTTTCTGATTTTTTTAACGTTTTGAAAAGTGGTGAAGTGTCCCAGAGACCTTAAAATCCACACTTTAAAGAGATTAACAGCAAATTCTACACTCGACTGCCCGGGATGTGATTTGTGACTGGCACGCAGCACATACACACAACCCCAAACTAATCCCACGAAGGAATCCAACGAATTAGAAACATCCCATTTAAATACATTATAAAAACAGCCCATCTGTTTCCGGTCTGGGGAGCAGGACGGATCATGTCCCAAACCATGAAACCACACTTTCTCCTTTCTTAACTGCTTGCCTCTTTGACAGGTTGGCTAAACTTGTCTGTCAATGTTCTCATTCATCCGGGTCATGGTTATCCAAAGGAGTTGAATCAAGTGCAACTGGACTTGGTATATATCTGTGAAGACGTTTCGCCTCTCATCCAAGAGGATTCCTCAGTTCGTGCCTTTCTGAGTAGACCAAGCTAGTCTGACTGGCTGCTGATGAGACTCAGATGTTTATCCTCTAGGAGTCGTTGTCAGAGCTATAGATGTCCATGGCTCTTTGTGATCCGATGTTTACCAACGCCCGTCGCCATCGGAGCTGTTGATTTGCATTTGTTTAGCAGCGACGGTGGTTGGGGGTGTTAGTTCCGACTTCATTATCCAGTGGTGATGAGAGTGGTTGGAGCCGTTAGTGACCACCTGTTGTTCTTGGAGGCTAGGCTTCTTGAGTCTCCTGGGTAGAGATGAAAGGACGGCATTGGAAGTGGGAGATAGGTGGTGTCGCAGACCTCCTCTGTTGAAGGATGGTTTTTCCAGTTCCGTATAGATGGCTTCCTTCACCCCTCTTTCAAACCATCTCTCTTCTCTGTCCAAAATGTGTACGTTGCTGTCCTGGAAGGAGTGTGTCTTCTCCTTGAGGTGTAGATAGACTGCTGAGTCTTGTCCTGAGGAGTGTGGCCTTCTGTGTTGGGCCATCCGTTTGTGTAGTGTTTGTTTGGTTTCTCCTATGTATAGGTGAGTACAATCCTCATTGCATTGTACAGCATACACCAGACGGCTTTTCCGGGTGTGTGGTACACGGTCTTTGGGATGAACCAGTCTTTGTGGGAGTGTGTTGCTGGGTTTGAAGTGTACCGGGATGCGGTGTTTGTTACAAATTCTCCTGAGTTTCTCGGAGACCCCAGAAACATACGGGATGACTGTGCGCTTCCTTCTGTTCCTTTTCTCCTCATCGCTCACCTGGTTGGTCTTTCTGGAACGTGTTGCAGTTTTCACAAAGGTCCAACTGGGGGAGCCGCAGGGTTTTAAAGCTCCCCTCAGGTGTTTGTGGTCTTCTCGTTGGGCCTGAGTGCTGCTGGGCACATTGTCAGCTCTGTGTTGCAAAGTTCTGGCTAAACTTCTTTCTCATAGTCCATCACTGAGCTCACGCAGACACGGAGAGAACATGCAAACTCCACACAGAGGACGACCCGGGATAACGTCCCAGGTTGGATTACCCCGGGGCTCGAACCCAGGACCTTCTCGCTGGGAGGTGACCGCACTAAACACTGTGCCACCTGCTTTATAATTAATGATGAAATAAAATGTAAAAAATTGAATGAATGAAATGCTGAGAGGCGTGTCCCAGCTAGTCTGAGGTGGTCTGGAGACGGGAGCAGCTGAAGACACGTGTCCACTTCCGGGTGCTGTGAAGACGCCGTAACGTAGGCCAACATCCATGATCACATCTAATTCCCTCGTGATGCCCACCAGCGGTTCAGCCTTCGGAGCCGACGGCATCTTCTCCGCTAGCAGAAGAGCGACCTCTGCTGGAATATCCAACAGAAGACAGGAGAGAGTCTCCGACACACTTTCCACCTGGCGGCTTCGTCACTGTAACGGAGCTGGTGAACAAAGAAGAAGCTTGGCAAGTTTGGGGGCATTTGGAACATCCTCCGTAACTTCCGGGAGAATCATAATGTTGAGTCGACGGATGGACTGTTGGACTGTACTGCACTGGTTGCCAGTTAGGGCTGTACCCCCCCCCCTTTGTTTTTTAACAACAATAATTATTCGAGTTCATTCGCCATCAGCTATGCTGTATTTGTGTACACATATGAACCTTACTGTGTGTTCCTCTGTCGAAAACAACATAATTCAATAAAGGAAATGTTTAAAAAACCCTGCTTTCTGCTCTTCCTTGACTTTTACTGACAAGAAGACAACCTTCGTCCCCACTGGAGGACGCCCTCCATGGTAGGAGACAGGCGCGCGTGGGACGGCGCCTGTCACCACTGTGAAATGTGGTTTTGGTTTTTGTGATATTGCAAAAAATATCCACACTTAAACAAGGACCAATAAGAAAAAGCTCACAAGCCGGAGGGGCTCAGGGCCGAAGACCCCAGACCACACCGCTGGTTTGCATAAACCCATCAGCGTGCACGAGGAAGCAACCACAACCACAACGACAACAACCACAAAAACAACAACGAAAAAATGAAAAAAGTAATTGGGTTTGTAAATGTGTTTTTAACCCTCAAGTCTCAAAAGTACCGCTGACTGATTTCTAAAACTTGTTTGACGTTTTTCCACAGTGAATTAGTCGTAGCTGAAGATTGATTACTAGCACGAGAACGATCCTACCTAAAACGACCACGGGCGGTCAAAATGACCGCCACTGTGTTTAAACTCTATATTGTGTCAAGATAAATACCCAGTTGAGATATTAATGCATTACTTGTTTTAGTATGTCTGTTATGAAACTAACTGACACCAAAATTAACATTTTAACAACTTTAATACTATTTTTCAAACAATTTAAAATGGCGGCTGTCCAACGCCTGTAAATCCTGCAGCGCCTCGGTGGTAGTCATGGTGCGTCTGTAACGGCGTCTGTAACCAGACATGTTGGACATAATCACACATCAAGATTAGACTATTTCTCTCCACTGGAGGGCGCCAGTGTGTTTGTAGGACAGAGCACCGAACTTCACGAAGGAAACGACGCCACCAACACATGTTATAAACACTGACATGACGCGCACCATCAACCGCAAATTACGAGACAGTCATTTTGACCGCTCATGGTCGTTTTAGGTAGATCTTATCATAACTTTTTTGTGCAATTAATCTAAAACTCATTTTAATGCAAATATATGCAATTTTAGGAGCGTTCAGGGAAGGGCAGGGCTGTATGCCCCCCCCCCCCCCCACACAAAGTTATTAAAGTTTGAAAATCCCAAACCGTCAAAATGACGGCCTTTAAACTGGTGAAGGGGACCGTTTAGAGGCCATGGAGGGCAGCGGTGCAGACTGGGGTTCCTGCAGCGCCTCTACAGAAGAACAAGTCACCAGACAGGAGACCTGCTGCGGGTAACCAGCAAGACCACCCGCGTCTCCCTGCTGGGGGCTTTTCCAGAACAAGTTCGGCGAAACCGTGTCGGGACTAAGTCCAGGTTTTCTGCTGGGTTTAACAGAAATATCAACGACTAGAAGAAGAGCAAAGCGATCAGTGGACATTTGGGGGAGCATCTGCTGCCGCTGACGCTGCGGCTGCGGCTGTCAGACACCTCCGGCTCAAGGCAAATCTCTTGGAGCCGTATCGGCGTTTGTTTTGCCCAAATCCCTTCTCCACTCTCAGACCTGAGGGAGCGACGGTCTCTTTCTTCCCCCCGACATGAGAGACGGATCACTGCGGAATCTCCGCCAAAAGGGAGATTTATTCTTTTTTCACCTGTGGCTTCCCGCCCTTCATCTCCAAACCCCCGCTGGATGTGCGACTCTGCTGATGAACAGATGACGGAGACGGACGCGGCGGCGCTAATATTTCCGCACCACGCCGCGCTTCACGTCTGATTAAAAGTTCAACGATAACCAAACATGGCTTTGATTAAAATGTGACGGGGGGGGGGGGGAGAGAGCTCTCCAATATGTCCTGTGATTGCACATTCAGGTGCCGCGCACACGCACACGCACGCCACACGCACGCCACACGCGCGCCACACGCACGCCACACGCGCGCGCGCAGAGGCTGAGCAGTGACCAAGCAGAGTGTCTCCAAGAGAAACAGCAGGTTTATATTTCATGCTGAGAAGTAAATATTCACTAAGTGATAACATCATAACCACCCCTCTCTCTGTCTCTCTCTGTCTCTCTCTGTCTCTTTCTCTGTCTGTCTCTGTCTGACTTTCTGTTGCAGTACCATTTTTATCTACCCAACTCTCTGTCTCTCTCTGTCTCTGTCTACCTCTGTCCCGGTCTCTGTCTCTCTCTTTCTCTGTCTGTCGTTCTGTCTGTCTCTATGTCTCTCTCTCTATGTCTACCTCTGTCCCGGTCTCTGTCTCTCTCCGTCTCTTTCTCTGTCTGTCTGTCTGTCTCTCTCTGTCTCTTTCTCTGTCTGTGTGTCTTTCTGTCTGACTTTCTGTTGCAGTACCATTTTTATCTACCCAACTCTCTGACTGTCTCTCTGTCTCTGTCTCTCTCTGTCTCTGTCTACCTCTGTCCCGGTCTCTGTCTCACTCTTTCTCTGTCTGTCGTTCTGTCTGTCTGTCTCTATGTCTCTCTCTCTCTGTCTCTCTCTGTCTCTGTCTACCTCTGTCCCGGTCTCTGTCTCTCTCTGTCTCTTTCTCTGTCTGTCTGTCTGTCTCTATGTCTCTCTCTGTGTGTCTTTCTGTCTGACTTTCTGTTGCAGTACCATTTTTATCTACCCAACTCTCTGACTGTCTCTCTGTCTCTGTCTCTGTCTCTCTCTGTCTCTGTCTACCTCTGTCCCGGTCTCTGTCGCTCTCTGTCTCTTTCTCTGTCTGTCTGTCTCTATGTCTCTCTCTCTCTGTCTACCTCTGTCCCGGTCTCTGTCTCTCTCTGTCTCTTTCTCTGCCTGTCTGTCTGTCTCTATGTCTCTCTCTCTCTCTTTCTCTGCCTGTCTGTCTGTCTCTATGTCTCTCTCTCTCTGTCTCTGTCTCTCTCTCTGTGTCTTTCTGTCTGACTTTCTGTTGCAGTACCATTTTTATCTACCCAACTCTCTGTCTGTCTCTCTATCTCTGTCTCTGTCTACCTCTGTCCCGGTCTCTGTCTCTTTATCTGTCTGTCTGTCTGTCTGTCTCTATGTCTCTCTCTCTCTGTCTCTGTCTCTCTCTCTGTGTCTTTCTGTCTGACTTTCTGTTGCAGTACCATTTTTATCTACCCAACTCTCTGTCTGTCTCTCTATCTCTGTCTCTCTCTGTCTCTGTCTACCTCTGTCCCGGTCTCTGTCTCTTTGTCTGTCTGTCTCTATGTCTCTCTCTCTCTGTCTCTGTCTCTCTCTCTGTGTCTTTCTGTCTGACTTTCTGTTGCAATACCATTTTTATCAACCCAACTCTCTGTCTGTCTCTGTCTCTCTCCGTCTCTCCTGCTTTCTCTCTTTCTTGGTCTCTATGTCTCTCTCCCTCTCTCTCTCTCTTTCTGTGTCTTTGTCTTTCTGTCTGAATTTCTGTTGCAGTACCATTTTTAGCTATCTACCCAACTCTCTCTGTCTCGGTCTGTCTCTCTCTCTCTCTCTCTCTCTCTCTCTCTCTCTCCGTCTCTCTCTCTGTCCTGCTTTCTGTCTCTCTCTCTTTCCGTCTGACTTTGTTGCATTACCATTTTTATCTCTCTCTCTCTCTCTCTCTCTCTCTCTCTCTCTCTCTCTCTCTCTCTCTCTCTCCTCTCTCTCTCTCTCTCTCTCTCTCTCTCTCTCTCTCTCTCTCTCTCGCTCTCTCTCTCTCACACACACACACACACACAAAACCCACACTGCTTCTTCCTCCTGTCCTGAGTGCAAGTACACTTTACTGAGTACACAACCTGGCCGCTTATCTACACAGAGCAGTCTGCATAGTCAGTAGGTGTGTGCGTGTGTGTGTGCGTGTGTGTGTGTGTGTGTGATGTAGGAGATATGACGGCAGGCCCGGTGGACTGCAGGGTTTGGATAGTTCTTTTTTTGTACAATAGCCTCTTCTGTTTGCTTGCTGACAGACACACATAAGGACGGACGTGCAAAAGCGCAGCGCTTTTGCCTCACCGGGGGGGGGGGGGATTTTAAGATGTGGCACACAGGGGAGGGGAGGACTTAAGACGTGACTCACACTGAGAGCTGAGTGGCTTGTCTGTAAAGCGCAGGTGCTAAACAGATTTTTATCAAGATGAATTTCCACCGCAGTGCTCTGGTTCAAAAGAAGCGGCGCTCTTCCTCCTAGTGGACAGGTTGCCAGGGGGATACTAACGTGGATCATAAAACATGGATTCTCTGCAAAGTAGCTTTAATTACACGGATAGAAACTTTTCTTCATTTTTCTTAATTATTCACACGCATTGGGCCTCGTTCGCCAGTCGTTTGTACGTACACATTTGTTCTTACACACCCATGGAATGTTTTAGCTCTAGAGTCGTCTGGCGGTCAGGAGCAAAGCCTGATGGTTGGTTGTAATTCCGACCCCCTAACATCTATTGTCGACCTCTTGCAACGAGCAATCACCCAGGCCTGCAAAGACGTCAGTGATAGCCAACTGGTGTCTAAACTCAGGGGGTACCAGGTTCTGCCCTGACCTCTGAGACGAACTTCAGGCCCACGAAATCCCATGGGGTGTGTAAGAACACATTTGTGCCTACGAACACGTGATGAAAGCGATCTTACAGACGTTACCAGCCATCACGTTACCCTTGTGTGGACAATTCATCTTAACATAAAGCCCTGCCCGGGCCAACATCTTGAAAGACAGAGCCAGTGGCCTTCATGAGGGTAATTTGATTAAAAAAAGCATTTATTATCGAGGAGACTCAACACAGGAGGGCTTAAGGAAAGGGAAGTACCAAAGTACGATGCTTATTTCCTTGAAAGGTTTTGAAAATAGAAACCATTGTCCGAATCCTCAGACCACTGCACACTTCAAAAATGAAATGTTGGATTTTATTAACAATGTGAAGTGGCTCCAACTATGTTAAGGAACTTCAACTTGAAAACAAGATCCATCCATCCATCCATCCATCATCCAAACTGCTTATCCTGCTCTCAGGGTCGTGGGGATGCTGGAGCCTATCCCAGCAGTCATCAGGCGGCAGGCGGGGAGACACCCTGGACGGGCCGCCAGGCCATCACAGGGCACCTATTCAAAAATTAAGCACTATTAAGAATAGTGAACTGAAGGGTTCCTGGTCTTGCCTTCATTACCAAGAAACAGTACAATATTTGCTGAACGTCTTGTCGGCAGCTTGTATAAAGGCCATTACGAGAAGATGGTACAAGGCAGAACCACCAACACGGGATGGATGGCTGAAAATAGTGAAAGCAACATATGATAACTGTTAACTCACGGGATAAGAACTGAAGAGGAACAATGTCGAGGGAAATGGGAGAAGTGAACGATGTTTCCACGTCAACCACGAGATATGGCGTGCTGAATATGTCACGGAAATGTGTGAACTTCGTGGAGTGGAGATGGTGCAATCCAGACCTTATTGTTTTTGCTTTGTTTATATAATGGAAAAACAATAAAAATAAAGTACAAAATATTGTTCACAATCCTAAAATATGTCATGTCTCATCAACTTAGGTTGCGCCATGTTGAACCAAGTTTGGCCTTTAAGTGCAACGAAGAAAGGGGAAGCCTAACGTGGCGCATACACTGTTTCATTTGTTTTTATTTGTTCCAGTCTGCTAAATTTGGGAAATAAAGACCAACTGTGCGTCAGCATTTCCAGAAATATGCCATGTTTAAATTACTTCCCTGCAGAGATTGCATTCGCTTATTTCCACCTAGAGATTCAACAAAACATACAATCTGCCCAGGGGTGCTCAAACTTTTTGCGTACCACTGTAAGTTAGTTTGTTCGAGAGGCTTTATTTTTTTCCCCACTAAATTATCATGAGATTTGTCCTCGCTTGATTAACGTACTGTTTCATGACATGCCAAGTCAATACCCAACAGTCTATTCAAATTGTATTGCCTGATATGGTTTGTAAATTAGCATAATATTTCAAGCACCCACTTTCCTGCTACTTTCATCCCTTCCCCCAAGAAACCTCGTTAGGAAACAAGCGCTGGAGAATGTGTGTTTCTCATGCAGCCAAATTCAGTTGCAACGTCTTGTCCCTCATCTTTAGAATTCATGTTTGTCAAGTTTTGAATGGCGACCTAATGGGTATAGCTGGAATATAGGAGACAGCAGAACAAAATTGGTTTTGATGCTTTTTTCCTTTTCTTTTTTTGCTCCGCATTTTCCTGAAGCACAGAGATATCAGGTTTTCTGCTTGAGCAGAAGCCCATAGACGTTATCATAGCGTGTTTACCACAGGACCTTAAAAGACTAATAATGATATTTAGCATTTTGCAGTTTTATGGTATGTTTAATCATGGAGTAAATTAAACATCCCCCGCATTGGTTCATAATCATAAGATAGGGACTACATTATGAGGTGTCCTGTCTGCCAATGACAATAGCAGCAAAGTAACCAGGCTGTAACACTTTGGCGTGTGATGAACTGAATGTTTGCTTCAGTGCTATTATCGTAATGTTAGCACATTTGCAACTTTGTGCAGTCATGGATCCGGGTTTTTTTCCCCCTATTTGAAAAGGAGGAGGAGGATAAGGAGAATGACGATGATTGACCCCCGTGGGAAAATTCATCCTCTGCATTTAACCCACCGCATTGAACCCCTCATAGCTACATGGCTAGGAGCAGTGGGCAGCATCACACTGTACGATTTCAGCCCGATTTTGAAACGATTTTGTCGTCGACGACAAATGTCCAGTGTGGGGCCTATTATGGACGTCGAGAACGACGAAGGGGTGCGTCTACTACCCTGTGTAGTGTGACATAATCAAAGAACAGTAATGTGACGCCTGGCACGCCCCGCCACACCCCAACGAAAAGTTTACCACATTAGATTTTTTTTGTATTTTCCCGCCTAATCTGACATCTGCAACCACGTGTTCCATGACGTCGACCAATAGGATGACAGAATGCTCTCTGGCGCACATATGTAAACATGGCAAAGCGGAAGTGACGCTGCTGTTGCTGCTGTCACGTGGAACGGTGAAACCGAGGAAATTTTTGCTGAGCAGTGGCACCAATACCCCTACAGACCTGTTAGACGTTTCCTAGAGGGAGGACCGTGACAGAGTCAGGACAGCTAGGCTAAGTGTTGGAGAGAAACAGTGGAGGCACTTCAGCAACCCGGTGAGTAGCTGGTTAAGCTATGCTAGGTTAGCATTCCCCAGTAGCACTAGCCACAAGAGCGTCCACGATCGTTGTTCTTTCTTGTTTCGGAACACAACACTGCCAGCATTACACACAGCGTTTCTGTAGCCATGATTGACAATTTCTCCACCCTCCTCCCCGTCGACCTTTGAACTCGCGCAAGATCGTGAAGGGCAGCATCCGATGATCGGTCGGGGTCACACTTGTAGTGCTGTCAGTCTCCCAGCCGAGACACGGCAAGAATTTGTGGCACTATGTGACATGGCGACCATCATGGAAGACAAAACTATCGTGTAGTCTGATCCCGGCTTTACTAGACAGCATGTCTCCTCAATATCGCCCGACATCGTAGTTTGTTTTTACTTTGCCCCGCTCCACTCTCCAAACCCCGCCTAAACCGGTATGTTGGCATGGTTACGCATCAGCGTCGACTTATGACGTTAGAGTCAGGCGGATACGTTAGCCTCTTGTGATTAGTTTGGTAGGCGTACGGGTGGCGTGGCGGTCTATTCCGTTGCCTACCAACACGGAGATCGACAGATCGAATCCCCGTGTTGCCTCCGGCTTGGTCGGGCGTCCCTACAGACCGTGTCTGCGGGTGGGAAGCCGGATGTGGGTATGTGTCCTGGTCGCTGCACTAGCGCCTCCTCTGGTAGGTCGGACGCCTGTTCGGGGGAGGGGGTAGCATGATCCTCCCACGCGCTGCGTCCCCCTGGCGAAACTCCTCACTGTCAGGTGAAAAGAAGCGGCTGCCGAGTCCAAGTGTATCGGAGGAGGCATGTGGTAGTCTGCAGCCTCCCCGGATCAGCAGAGGGGGTGGAGCAGAGACCGGGACGGCTCGGAAGAGTGGGGTAATTGGCCAGGTACAATTGGGGGGGGGGGGGGATCTTGTGATTGGTTAGGGAGAATCGAATCCTCTGCCTCACGGAAATTGGTTAGGGTGGAGGCAATGTCAGACGAAAGATTTTCATCAAACAGAAACTCAATTTTACAATATTTCTCCAAAGATGAAGCTGAAAAATTGAGAAGAAAAATCTTTTAAGTTTCCAACTGCACCGAAAGTAAAGGGCATGCACTTTAAAATGCTAAATGGAACAGATCCTTCTGGAGAATTGTTAAGACATGGATTTGGTTCAGACGGTAACAACCGCTCATTTTTCAGTGAACACGTTGAAGCAACAGAACATGTGTTTTATGGATGTCAGTTTGCCGGTGCCTTTTGGGAAGATCTGCATTACCGCTTGTTTCCTAAATTTGACAATTTTTCTTACCTAAAAAAACAGGATGTGATTTTTTTTGTGGCATGCTTGTGAAAGATGGAACACGTGATTTGGCAAGTACCACAATTATTATTCTTGAAAGTTATTTTTTACATAAGAGCAGGTTCTTGAAAACGCAGCCAAACGTCTTTATGTTTCATAGGGAACTGCGTCATTAGTTCTCATCACTGAGGTTAATGGAGGAGAAGAACGCTTATGGAACTCTGACTTGATAGAGGAGCTTGAACTTGCAGAGAACCTCTAGGACTCCTTTCCCTTTCATTCGTGCATTTGATGTATTTAATTTTCTTCATTTTCTTTACTTTATTACCCCCTGTGACAAAGTGTGTGAGAACACACCATTTGTCCCATCATCGTCAACCGTGAATCACTTCCGGGTGTTGGCTTTCCCTGCCACAGCGGTGCAGCCTAAACTCAGTGCTGCTGGTCGGCTTGGAGGGAGTATAAGAGCAGTAGCTCTGGAGTTGTTAGTGGGGCTGCAGGACATCAGGATGTACATGTGTGCACATGATGTTAACTTCAGTTCAATTGCTACGAGCTGACTTCTGTTCAGTTGTTTGTTAATTTGAAGCTCAGTTGTTACGAGTTGAGTTTTGTTTATTTGTTAGTTTAAACTCAATTACTGGGGGTTGAGTTTTTCAGTTAATTTGTTCATTTGCTTTCTTCTTCGTTCATATCATTTTGTATGTAACTACAGCCTGTACCTAAATCACTTTTAGAGGAATGGTTTGGAGTCTGCCTCCTACATTTCAGCCACCAGGCCAGGCTTCCTACCCCCCCCCCCCCCCGTCGCTTTAGGTTTGTTGTATGTAGAATTTAAACATGTCAATTCTAACAAGCTATGTTTACTTAGAAACATTAGGAAACCGGTTACCTTGGGAAAAGTAAGTAAATGAACCTTAGTTGTGTCAAGTTATGTGAAATGATTTTATGTGAAATGATTTCACTTAACACAATTAAGTTCATGTATTTACTTTCCCCAAGGTAACCGGTTTCCTAATGTTTTTAAGTAAACTGATCGTGTCAACTGAACTTGTTGGAAGTGACAAAGTCAAAAAAGTATGTCGAGGCAATTTACGGGGGAAAAAAGTCAGACGGAAGTGAAGAGTAACGAGTTGACAGGTCTGTGTGACACCCGGCAAGCCAAGGAAAACATGACAGACAGACAGACTGACAGACAGACTGACACAAAGACTGACATACATACAGACAGACAGACAGACAGACAGACAGACAGACAGACTGAGGGAAATGCAAATATTGTCGGTGACGATATCAACATCTGCCACGATACAAAGACCAAGTAGTTCGCTCAGCAACACGTATGCACTGTTCACATGATGTACCGTCAGCCTGAAGGGATTCTGAACATCCGGCGGATGCGTAACGGAAACAAACACAGTTTCAAGGATGACCACTTAAAAGCCAGAGAACGCGTCTCGAGCTCCAGAAGTTTCCGGTGGCCACGGGAGTTCAACGACTTACCGAGGCCGCGATAAGCCATTTAACAAGCCATTTATATTTCATTTCAATCACAGCAAATCCACTCTAATTAAAACAATTCATTGTAAACTACTCAACCTTTACGGGCGACTTCCCATTCCAAATAATCAGGTGAAGTCATTAATGAGCGACCGCTAACGCTTAATTCCCCTTCCCACTAAGTCCACTCTCCTTTGCATTTTCATTCCCTTCCGGTAGAAGGAAGCGGGGCGGCGATAAGAGAAGTTGCTGGGCAGAAAACCTTTAACACTTCAAGTAATTACTTCTCTTTGTGTCTTTCTTTTTTTAAATTAATTTTAATTAAGGGCGTCAGCGTTGCCTGTAAACGTCCACTTTCCGCTAATCTAAAGTAATGCGGCCGCTAATGAACAGGGAATTGAATGCGCGGAGTCCAGTGGCCTTCTGGCTTCGGAGACACTCTCGAGCTGGCTCACTTACACCGCGGTCAAGGATATACGAGATACATGATATATTATATATCATATATAGCATATATGATATATGCTATATGATATGTGATATATCATATATGATATATCACATATGATATATGTGCTATATGCTATATGATATATAATATATATGCTATATGCTATGTTATATATATATGCTATATGCTATATGATATATATGATATATGGGCAGGTAGATGCCACTCAAACACATCAGCGTGCACGTGCTGACCCACACACACACACACACACACACACACACACACACACACACACACACACACACACACACACACACACACACAGTATGTGCAAAGTGTACATGAGGCTTCACAGATACAACTTGGTGTCATAAGCACAGGCACAGACACACACACACACACACACACACACACACACACACACACACACACACACACACACACACACACACACACACACACACACACACACAGAGTCTTTGTGTGGTTGGTCCTAATAGGGTCATACTGGTGCTCAGTGAGCAAGTGTCAATAATTACCAGGGCAGTAAATCCTCTCTCCTTTCTAAATCAGCCCAGAAACCTTGGTCTTGGTCAGCTGAACTGGCTCCTGTGGGGCCAAGTGATTCACTTACACATTTGAATTGGCTGCTGAGACCACTCTGGGCTAATTCGCTCAGTGGCCTAATGTGCCGTCAGACACGGCACACGAGCCGTGCACCACAAAAAGTTTACATGTACAATCGAGCCACTCGCATGACCATTCAGTCTGGTTCTGAAACAGATAGTTCATCTTATGAAAGTTAATACAACTTGAATTATTCGAATAGTTCAGATGCTAATCATTACGGGGGTGCATTTGACCTTCTGGTCGGACGAGCGGCCCCCGGCAAACAGATCTTTCCATGCAACATGCAAACCTTTGCATATTTTATGCAAAAGCGTTCTGTGCAGACATGGAGCCAATTAACCAATTGTGTCAACAAGATCCTCGTTGTTTATCTGGCAGCAGTAAGGACCCCAAGCCATGGAGCTGGTGAGCCAGCTAGCCACAGGCCAAGTCGCTTAGCCAGGAGGACGCAAGTGCCCCAGGGCCGCTCTTAATCTCAATTAAACCAAGGATGCATTTCCAAGACACGGTTTCTTCCCTGACAGATCAGACGCCTTCATGGGTAAATCTACCTGCACCCAACCCCGCTGCACCCCAACAACAACACGCGTTTGTTCATTCGAGTCCACCTTCAACCTCCTGCTCCATACTTTAACTACATATCGAGGAGTATGGACGCCTTTGTTAACGACACATTTCTTATTCCAATCTGGTCGGAGAGACATTTGCTGGAGTGCTCTTGAGCAACGCATGCTGTCAGATGCTAAGAGTTACCTCATTTATTTTCGTTATTTCTCTGCTGTTGTATTACGTTGGACCGCTCTCGTAACATGATGCATAATAATTCAAACTCATTAATTCTCCATGACTTATAACACTAGAGCCACAGTACAGTATTAATAACTGAGAGAGGGAATGTGTGTAGAGGTATAAAACCCTAGAACGACCGGGATTTCACTCCTACCTAAAACGACCACGGGCGGTCAAAATGACCGCCGGTTTTTAAACTCTATATTGTGTCAAGATAAATACCCAGCTGAGATATTAATGCATTACACATGTTAGTATGTCTATTATGAAACGACTGACACCAAAATTAACATTTTAACAACTTTAATACTATTTTTAAACAATTTAAACTTCAGAGAGACGTGGTGGAACTTGAATAGCGAAATTGAAAAAGTGAAAATATGACCTGAAAAACAAAACGGAAAACACATATTGCTGATCTAACAAACGCAACAAGGCCTATAACACGTGACATGTAAAAAATAACTGAAAATAAATATTGAAAGAGACTCAAGCAACGACCGGAACTTAAAACCTACTAGAACGACCACGGGCGGTCAAAATGACGGCCGGTTTTTAAACTCTATATTGTGTCAAGATAAATATCCAGTTGAGATATTAAAGCATTACAAATGTTAGTATATCTGTTAAGAAACTAAGTGACACCAAAATTAACATTTTAATAACTTTAATACAATTTTTCAAATAATTTAAAATGGCGGCTGTCCAGCATGTGTAAATCCTGCAGCTTCTCGGTGGTAGTCATGGTGCGTCTGTAACGGCGTGTGTAACCAGACATGTTGGACATCATCACACATCAAGTGTAGACTATTTCTCTCCGCTGGAGGGCGCTAGTGTGTTTCTAGGACAGAGCACCGAACTTCACGAAGGAAATGACGCCACCAACACACGTCATCAATACTGACGTGACGCGCACCGTCACGCGCAAATTACGAGCCGTCTTTTTGACCGCTCGTGGTCGTTTTAGGTAGATCTTACAACTTTTTTGTGCAATTGATCTAAAACTAATTCTAATGCAAATATATGCAATTTTAGGAGCATTCAGAGAGCGGCAGGTCTGTATCCCCCCCCCCCCCCCCCCACAACGTTTTTAAACTTTGAAAATCCAAAACTGGTTAAAACCAAATGGATTTGAGCAAAAATGATCAGACGTCTGACACACAGTAAAGAGACTCGTCGTGTGGTGAAATATAGACCCGCGTCACCCATCAGACTGGCTCTGGAGTCGGGACCGTCACCATGTCCACGCCAGTAGGGCCTCGTCAGCCGCCGGTTCACCATGTGACGAGGACGCGACCTGAGAAACCACGTGGCTTGAGGTCCAGTAAAAGATGGGCGGTTCGAAGCAGCCTCGCCGAGGAATGTTCTCGTCCACAGTTGGGTTTTCCTCAGCGGCCCCAAACCAGGAGGGTCCGAGGAGGATCGTCAGGAAACCGCTTCCCGGACCCGGAGACCCTCGGGGAGTTCCTGCAGCACGTCTCTAAGAGTCCGCGCGTTGCTGGGCAACGCACACAAACAGCGTCTTCCCCGCTCCAACCCCTGACTATAACGTAGGGCCGTGCGAGGTGTTTAACACCGTAAGAGAGAGAGAGAGACGACTGGACGAGCCCATGAACCGGGTCGGGCTGGGCCGCGCTCCGAACCAGCACACCTGTCGGCTTTGCAGCCGCGTTTTCAATGGCGTGTGTTGTTCAGCGACCATTTTTACAGCAGTTTCTCGGCCAAGCTAACTTCACTGATACCACACAGCACACCGATTTAAAACAACTGGCCTGGATAACACAAACACACACACACACACACAAACACACACAAACACACGTACCTTCCCGGTTCATCTCGTTTCAACCATCCCGGACGCCATTTTGTGAGATCCCGCAACAGCTGCAATATCCTAAAATGTCTGCCACGCAAAGCCAGCGGCGAACTCTGCCCAGCAACCCGAAAAGAAAAAAAAGAAAAAAAAACACACAGCCGGCGAGCTGCGGGTCAAGATGGCGCGCAGGGGGCGTGTCCAGGTAGCGCACCTGGTGGAGGCCGGGTCCTGACTGCACGTCCTCCGTGTCGCTTCCCCTCCTCAGTACCACCGCTGCCAAGTACGGCAGAAACATGCCGGAAAAAAATACTCTTAAAAAAAAATCATAATGGCGGAGAGACGAAAGAGGAAGAAAGAGAAAAAAAACAAGTTCAAACATGGGAATAAATCTATCGGCCTCTGACACTGTTTTTTTTTGTAACCTCTGTTGTTCTCGTGTGAGTTTGTTTGGACTGGGTTCTCCTCGGCGCCTGAGCCGCGTGGCTGCTCGTCCCTGAGGCGGCGAGCCGCGGGTCCGTCTCCCTCCGCTCAGAGATGTGTGTCTGCGATAGAGGCCCGGCAAGACACCCAGCGCCAACTTCTACTGCATTGGCTCACACTTAATCCCCTCACCCTGGGGTGGCTGACACACACACACACACACACACACACACACACACACACACACACACACACACACACACCTAAACCACAGCAGGTCCGGGTAGGCTGCTTGAAAAATGTAATCCTTTACAATTTAATGATCAGCATCTTCAATCTGGAGTGGACATGGAGAACGTAACTGGACTGGACTGGACAGGGACAGCGTGACTGGACTGGACTGGGACAGCGTGACTGGACTGGACTGGACAGGGACAACGTAACTGCACTGGACAGGGACAATGTGACTGGACTGGACTGGAACAACATGACTGGACTGGACTCGGACAACGTGACTGGACTGGACTGGGACAACGTGACTGGACTGGACAGGGACAACGTAACCGCACTGGACAGGGACAACGTGACTGGACTGGACTGGACAGGGACAGCGATACACAGTAGTTTCTGGTCCTAGTTTGTTGTGGCCTTTGAAGATCATACGTGTTAGTCCTCTGATAGATCACTGGTTACAGTAATTGGTTACATACCATGTAATCAGATAATTATAATCCAATTACATGTTTCCGCTCCCAGTGTGGAAAGATGGAATTCACGTTTGAAGCGGCCTCACCCAGTACCGTCCCAGTACCCGGTACCATCCCAGTACCCGGTACCGTAACGTTTGCGCCTAAATTGGTGTCTTCGTTTGATGGCGGGGGAGGGGGGAGCCTGGTCTGCTGCATCCTGTGGGCCCAGGGACCACGGCCCTGCCTGGAGCTGTGCCCGAGGAGGCAACACCGAGGGCGGTCTGACAGGATGCAGAAGCAGGGCAGGCTAGGCTAACTGCTAGCCCATGCAGACCAGCAGGTCCGACAGTCATCCTGGCGTTCGCTCTCTTTTTGTAGTGTGGATATGTGTGTTCTCGTAGACTGGATGTGTGTTTTTGTCTTTGTGTTGCACTGCTGTGGGCTGGGGGGAACCATTTCTCATTTCATTTCATGTGCGCAGGTGCATGGAATGAAATGACAAATACATGTTCCTGATTGCTGATGTACTCTTACTCCACAAACACATATGGATAATATCACCCTGTATTAGAGCTACACACACACACACACACACACACACACACACACACACGGTGATAGTTTCAGGAAGTGGGTGTGGCTGGGTGGGTGTGGAGGGTTGGTAGTGGTCCTTTGTGGGATGAAGGGATGATGAAGCTTGCAGGATGAAGAGGTGGAAAGTGATGAAATACAACTTCCACCATGACTGGACTTGAGTACGTTTCTCCATGAGAGAGGACTTTCTTGGAGCCCAGTCTCCCAGACCAAAGGTTCCTAATGCGACTCACATGACACAAAAACACAACGAGTCACCTAACGTGTCTGACCAGCTGCAGCTGAGGGTTAATGGAAGAAACAGAAATACACTTCCCAAAAGACACACAGCGCACGCCAATGAATCTAGTTTATGATGGACCTCCCAGATCTCCACCCTGACCTCATCCAGATATTTACCCTGACCTCATCCAGATCTTCATCCTGACCTTATCTAGATCTTCACCCTGACCTGATCTGGATCTTCACTCTGACCTCATCCAGATCTTCACCCTGACCTCATCGAGATCTTCACCCTGACCTCATCGAGATCTTCACCCTGACCTCATCCAGATATTTACCCTGACCTCATCCAGATCTTCACCCTGACCTTATCCGGATATTTACCCTGACCTCATCCAGATTTTCATCCTGACCTCATTCAGATATTTACCCTGACCTCATCCAGATCTTCATCCTGACCTCATCTGGATCTTCACCCTGACCTCATCAAGATCTTCACCCTGACCTCATCGAGAACTTCACCCTGACTTCATCGAGATCTTCACCCTGACCTCGTCCAGATCTCCATCCTGACCTCATCCAGACATTCACCCTGACCTCATCCAGATCTCCATCCTGACCTCATCCAGACATTCACCCTGACCTTATCTAGATCTTCACCCTGACTTCATCTGGATCTTCCCTTCATCCAGATTTTCACCCTGACCTTATCCAGATCTTCATCCCGACCTCATCCAGATCACCACCCTAACCTCATCCAAATCTTCACCCTGACTTTATCCAGAGCTTCACCCTGACCTTATCCAGAGCTTCACCCTGACCCCATCCAGATCTTCACCCTGACCTTATCCAGATCTTCAACCTGACCTCATCCAGATCGTCATCTTGACTTCATCCAGAGCTTCACCCTGACCTTATCCAGAGCTTCACCCTGACCCCATTCACATCTTCATCCTGACCTCACCAAGATCTTCACCCTGACCTTATCCAGATCTTCAACCTGACCTCATCCAGATCTTCATCCTGACCTTATCCACATAACCCAGAGCTAAACCTGACCGTTTCTGCAGCAGCACTGAACCTCTTACAGGCTGGCGACTCACAGTCAACAGCAAAGTGAAATCAGTACTTTTACTTCAGAGGGAGTTTTCAGACCTCTTTCCATCTCTGTGAGGAAAGAAGGGAGCTAAACAGGAGCAGAAAGAAGCCACAATAAAACAGAGCGATAATGTTTTCCCCAAATTACAGATGACTGGTGAGGGATATTGAGAAGTGGATGGATTGAGGAGAAGATGGGGGAGGTAAAAGAGAGAGGGGAGGCAACAGAGAGAGAGAGAGAGAGAAGGGATTTAACAAGCAGTGTAAGAAAGAAAGAAATGAAAGGATTTGGAGGGAGGGAGGGAGGGAGGGAACGACGGGGTCAAGAGAGCGAAGTGGAATGATGCGATGAGAGGAGAAACGAGGGAACAAATGAAGGGGATGGGAAAGTGAAAGAGAAGCGAGGGAGGAGAGGCGCTGGGGGGGGGGGGAGAAGAGAAGGAATTTGACTTACAACTTGTTGTTTTCTAACCTCGACGTTTGAAGCTCCTGACGGAGAGCTGACGTGTGAGAGGAGGGAGAGAGAGAGAGAGAGAGAGAGAGAGAGAGAGAGAGAGAGAGAGAGAGAGAGAGAGAGAGAGAGAGAGAGAGAGAGAGAGAGAGAGAGAGAGAGTTAAAGGTGGAGCTGGTCTCCTCTAGTCCTGCATTGTGAGGCAGACACCGCCGGGACACCTCGGAAGACCTACACAGGAATCGTGACCTGATGAGTGGGACACGTGGTGACAGTTTCGGACCCGCGGCTTTGTGACAAAACGCGACGAAAGAGGCGAAAAAAGAAAAAGATTCCGCAAGTTGAGCTACAAAGCCAAGGCTCTGCTTCACTCCACCCTGCCCCACCCTGCCTCCTCCTGCCCCACCCTGCCCCCTCCGGCCCCCCATCCTGCCTCCGTGGCCCTCAACGTACAGAGCAGCGCGGAAGACCTGACCCGTTCTGCTCTGAGCTGACGCTCTGCGCACGCGCGCGTGCGCGTGCGTGTGAGTTCATTATGATGACGGTGAACAGGTTTGTCTGTTTGTGGAGCACTTATGAGACCAGTTAAACGGCACACACACACACACACACACGCACACACGCACACATACACACATGCACACACACGCATCGATTTGTATATACGTTACAGTGTATTTTTGCGAGTGTAAGTATTACTAGTGTGCGTGTGTGTGCGCGTGTGCGTGTGTGTGAGTTTAATATGATGACGGAGAACAGTTTGTGTGTTTGTGGAGCATTTATGAGACCAGTTAAACTGCACACACACACACGCACACACGCACACACACACACACAAGCACACGCATCGATTTGTAAATACGTTACAGTGTATTTTTGCGAGTGTGAGTATTACTAGTGTGCGTGTGTGTGTGTGTGTGTGTGAGTTTAATATGATGACGGAGAACAGTTTTGTGTGTTTGTGGAGCACTTATGAGACCAGTTAAACTCTACAACACACACGCGTGTGTGTGTGTGTGTGTGAGTTTAATATGATGACGGAGAACAGTTTTGTGTGTTTGTGGAGCACTTATGAGACCAGTTAAACTCTACAACACACACGCGTGTGTGTGTGTGCGCGCGCGCGTGTTGTAATGGTGTGAGTGGCCGCCTAAGCGGCCTCGTAATTTTGCCATCAGCAGCTCAGTAGCGCCATCTACTGACGAAAGAATTAAAGCCTGCCTGTCAGCCTGCAAACCTGAGGGCACAACCGCCCTCCAGTCACTGCCACGTCTTCATTCTGCAGCGTAACCAAGCCAGACCAGAGAGCCAGACCAGAGAGCCAGACCAGGGAGCCAGACCAGAGAGCCTGACCAGGGAGCCAGACCAGAGAGCCAGACCAGGGAGCCAGACCAGGGAGCCTGACCAGGGAGCCAGACCAGAGAGCCAGACCAGAGAGCCTGACCAGAGAGCCTGACCAGAGAGCCAGACCAGAGAGCCAGACCAGAGAGCCAGACTAGAGAGCCTGACCAGAGAGCCAGACCAGAGAGCCAGACCAGAGAGCAAGACTAGAGAGCCTGACTAGAGAGCCTGACCAGACAAACAAACGTATTTTCCAAATAAATCGCCCCAAATAAATCAAATTTTGCAGATATATGTACATTTCGAGTATTTGTACGTGGATGTTTAAGTGAGGAATATGCACGGTGAAGTGTCGTGGAGATACTGCGGAGGCTGGCAGGGGTATCATGAGCATCCCACATCCTCCTCGGCAACGGGTGAGCAGACTGTGGGTCTGGTGTGTTGACACAGTTTATCCACACCGGGTCTGGTGTGTTGACACAGTGTATCCACACCGGGTCTGGTGTGTTCACATAGTGTATTCACACCGGGTCTGTTGTGTTGATACAGTGTATCCACACCGGGTCTGTTGTGTTGATACAGTGTATCCACACCGGGTCTGGTGTGTTCACATAGTGTATTCACACCGGGTCTGTTGTGTTGATACAGTGTATCCACACCGGGTCTGGTGTGTTGATACAGTGTATCCACAGCGGGTCTGTTGTGTCGACACAGTGTATCCACACCGGGTCTGGTGTGTTGATACAGTGTATCCACACCGGGTCTGGTGTGTTGACATAGTGTATCCACACCGGGTCTGTTGTGTCGACACAGTGTATCCACACCGGGTCTGTTGTGTCGATACAGTGTATCCACAGCGGGTCTGTTGTGTCGACACAGTGTATCCACACCGGGTCTGGTGTGTTGATACAGTGTATCCACACCGGGTCTGGTGTGTTGACATAGTGTATCCACACCGGGTCTGTTGTGTCGACACAGTGTATCCACACCGGGTCTGTTGTGTCGATACAGTGTATCCACACCGGGTCTGGTGTGTCGATACAGTGTATTCACACCGGGTCTGGTGTGTCGACACAGTGTATCCACACCGGGTCTGTTGTGTTGATACAGTGTATCCACACCGGGTCTGGTGTGTTGACACAGTGTATCCACACCGGGTCTGGTGTGTCGATACAGTGTATCCACACCGGGTCTGTTGTGTCGACACAGTGTATCCACACCGGGTCTGGTGTGTACTTCCTCGTGACCAGGAGTTTCACACATGAGCAGACACAATAGCTGCCACGTGAGAAGAAAGGGGCGAGGGGAAACTTCTTTTAATTAAACTTTGAGTCGCTCTGTTGGATTTGTGGTTAATGCTGCTGCTGCTGCTGTTGTTGTTGTTGGTTTTGTTTTTTTTAGCCCCGCTCCCGCGTCCTGCCAGACCGCCCTCAGTGTTATCGGAACCGCCGGTCTGTATGGGCTAGCAGTTAGCTTAGCCCGCCCCGCTCCCGCGTCCTGTCAGACCGCCCTCGGTGTTATCGGAACCGCCGGTCTGTATGGGCTAGCAGTTAGCTTAGCCTGCCCCGCTCCCGCTTCCTGTCAGACCGTCCTCGGTGTTATCAGAACCGCCGGTCTGTATGGGCTAGCAGCTAGCTTAGCCTGCCCCGCTCCCGCTTCCTGTCAGACCGCCCTCGGTGTTATCGGAACCGCCGGTCTGTATGGGCTAGCAGCTAGCTTAGCCTGCCCCGCTCCCGCTTCCTGTCAGACCGCCCTCGGTGTTATCAGAACCGCCGGTCTGTATGGGCTAGCAGTTAGCTTAGCCCGCCCCGCTCCCGCGTCCCGTCAGACATCGTAATGTGTGCACGTGTGTGCATGCAGGGCTTTCTGGGTAACTGGGTTTAAGGTTTTTTTTTCTTTTTATTCATTTTGTTTTGTGAGAGATTGAGAAGTGTGAGATAAAGGTGAAGGCTAAAGAGAAACGAAGACCTCAGTAAAGAAATAGTGCTTCCTTCGTTTTTCTCTTTTCTCCGTCACACGTTCTGCGTGTCTGCAGCTGAACAGCTTCTCTGTGGCTTCACATTCTCCTGGTTTCTGGACCTCCAACCCTGTTCTGTCACCTACATGATAGATGGCCCTGCACGCCTAGAACTGTACAGACATGATAAATACTCAAGTGTGTGTGTGTGTGTGTGTGTGTGTGTGTGTGTGTGTGTGTGTGTGTGTGTGTGTGTGTGTGTGTGTGTGTGTGTGCATGTTTACGGGCTTAACAACAAGCTGACTTACAGATGCAGAGACAGGGGAAGGATATTTAATATTTATATATTCTAACTGATAGTGAGAACAACCTGCTCTTCAGCCCAGCAGGTATAACAGATGTATAACAGATGTATAACATAACAGATGCATAACAGATATAACAGATGTATAGCAGCTATAATGGATGTATAGCAGCTATAACGGATGTATAGCAGGTATAACAGATGTATAACAGCTGTATAACATGTTTAACATATGTATAACATATGTATAGCAGGTATAACAGATGTATAACATGTTAAACAGATGTATAACAGGTATAACAGATTTATAGCAGGTATACCAGATGTATAGTAGGTATAACAGATGTATAGCAGGTATAACAGGTATAACAGATGTATAGCAGGTATAACAGATGTATAGCAGATGTATAACGCGTATAACAGATTTATAGCAGGTATAACAGATGCATAACATGTATAACAGATGTATAACAGATGTATAACAGGTATAATAGATGTATAGCAGGTATAACAGATGTATAACACGTATAACAGATGTATAGCAGATGTATAACGGTTATAACAGATTATAGCAGGTATAACAGATGCATAACAGGTATAACAGATGTATAACAGGTATAACAGATGTATAGCAGGTATAACAGATGTATAGCAGGTATACCAGATGCATAGCAGGTATACCAGAAGTATAACAGGTATAACCGATGTATAGCAGGTATACCAGATGTATAGCAGGTATAACAGATGTATAACAGGTATAACAGATGTATAGCAGGTATACCAGATGTATAGTAGATATAACAGATGTATAACAGGTATAACAGATGTATAGCAGGTATACCAGATGCATAGCAGGTATACCAGAGGTATAACAGGTATAACCGATGTATAGCAGGTATACCAGATGTATAGCAGGTATAACAGATGTATAACAGGTATAACAGATGTATAGCAGGTATACCAGATGTATAGTAGATATAACAGATGTATAACAGGTATAACAGATGTATAACAGGTATAACAGATGTATAGCAGGTGTGTGGTGGTGCTCCTGGTCCAGTTAGTACGTGTGGATGTGAGCAAGAGGGCGCTAAACCGAGGCAGCGCAGGACGCAGATAACCCCTACCACCCACCACCACTCCCTCCGCCTGGTTCCTCTACAGTAAAACCGCACTGAAGTGCGCTCGCT